>NW_024885421.1:645645-654638 GCF_019232065.1 Centrocercus urophasianus
AATTCAGCTGTTAATCAGGTTTCTGCCACTCGTTCTTTCAGCCCCCATTTTTAGCTCGTACTGTGGTCGCTATCTGTCTTAGAGAAGCCTTGAGTGTCATTAGTACTTTGCTCATTGCCTGAGCAAGGCTTTGGGTGTGACAGCCAGGCCAAAGGAGGCACTGTTCAGGGGAAGCAAACCAACGCTCTCTACCCCAGGACTGTAGTCAGTTTACTGTTCCTTTCACAAAGCAGTGGTATGGTCACCTCTTGCCTCTGTGTCCCAAAGGGTATGTTGACGATTCAAGTGCTTACAGATCCATGGCAAGTGAGATCCACAGCACGCAAACAATTTTAGCATGAAGCATTTCCATAAATTGTATCCTACATTTTCAGTTTTGAGTGGGTGGAGTTGGACTATTTGGTTTAGCTTTTGCCAAGCTTTCATATACAATATATTTACATACAATAGACACATTAATCTCATAGTAGAATCAGGACTGGGCATGGCATGGAATTAAAAGTTCCCTTTGCTGCCAGTGACCATCCTAGAAGAGTTTCCCACCAATGTTCTCCAACCTTCACTCTTTCCAGTACCTGGTGTATCTTGTCTATATCACAATGAACAGTTCATGCCCACTGTTTCAGATGCATTCTAGCAGTTGGCACAGGTCATCCTATAATAGTTTCTTCACTAACGTAAGACTCGTTCTGATTGTGGTAGGCAGTAAATATCGATTCTGTATAATTGGATCATAACAACTGATATGATGTAACTGGCTCTGAATAATTAAAGTCATAGCCTGTAATCTTATTAAAGTTAAAAAAATGTGATGGTTTATATCTACAGAAATGTTGCCTATAAATATAAAATCTAAGGGCTCTGATACAAACACACCCTTGACCAATATGTACACATAGAATCCCAGGGTTCTTGTTGAGATGTGTTTCAGAATGACATGCTCGTTGTAGTGACATATGTTTTGGACTCTGATGGTATTTATGCCACAATTAAACTCTTGTCATTTTCCATTTCATTGGGCCCACACTCTGTTCCAAAGTTTGGTCTCATTGTGATTTAATCCTCGAGCAGTTATTGGGTGTATCTTACACCAAATCATAGTGTGTTTGTTAAGGCAAAAGCTGTGGAGGTACTGTTGATGGGGTTGTAAGTAGAAGTGACTAAATAGCACCAGGATTGGCAATCCCAAATAGGTTGTGTTTGGTTGGTACTATTCCAGGAGCACTGATTTATACTTATGGACTTAAGAATGCTTTCCTGTGTACGACCATGGTTGAGAAGCTTAAATTTTTCTTATAAGTATTTATTCTCATACTCCCTATACACTGAACACAGGCACGAGTCCATGCCAGTTCTAAGGTTTCCTGACCACGAGTTAAAGGTAATATCATTGCCACAGACAGGATAGTAGCATGAACACATCATTCTGTTTGCCATCCTGTGGAGGTGCTGTAAAAGAAAACAGACAATCAATTTGGCAGGGAGTTCCAAGCAGGTTGTCTGTTAAAAAGAAAGGTTAATTCATTATGTGTAAATTTTTTATGCTTTGCACCACAACTATTCAGATAGACGAGCTACAAAGTTTAGTTAAAATCATAAGCACGGCATCAGTAGACGGTAATCTGACCAATCATCAGATTGACTTTAATATTGTCAGATATTCTCTTTATTCCTTATTCTCTCTATTTATCCCTTTGGATAACATCAGTAGGTAGATTTGGGAATGAAAGCAACAGCCCTCACACAGTATTCTGCCCCTCTGCTTTCTGACACTGAGTCACCTTAAGCAAGCCAATGACTTCCACTGCAGGGGGTTTAAATAGTCTGATATAACCAATCTGCCATGCAGACATTCTCTTCATTCGTAAGTAGAGGTGAGGCTGGCTTCAGCAGGATGTTCTGCTTCTAGCTTCAGTCTTCACTGAGGTTGCTGGTGTACCCTCAGTAAGGGGCAGTGCATTCAGAATTACTGTATATATGGGCACCTGCAACTTGCAAACCTTGGAGTGTCCTTAAGTTAACTATGTACTTTCTGTCTCTCCTGTTAGGTGGGCACAGCAGTGTATTTTTCTGCAACTCCTTCTGTGAATCTCATTTGGGATTGTTTCTAGCAAATCAGTGATCCTTTGGTGTGCACTGGTGGTCCCTCACGTATTTTCTCAATTTGCTTGACTGATTGGACTAAAGATTCAAGTCCCTTTTCCCATTCAGATACCATCGTTCTGTTCCTATAAATGTGGTTGACATGTGACCCAAAGGACTTGGTGCTAAAGTCATCTGCTTAATACTTCAAACCTGAAACATTTTTCACAGCAATTTATAACTGTAAAACAAGTGGTTGGCATACTTTTCTTTCTCTTGACCAGGAGTCAGGAATTGGCTTTTGCATTTTGACGCACTTGCTTTTACTTCAGGCCTTGCAATTTTTCCCCTAGGGCAGGTGAGGAGTCCAGGTGCAGCTGGATCCATCCTAGTCCAACACTCAGTCAGCAGTTTACGGCCAAGGGATTGTATATACATATATACATATGTATATATAGGATTATATGTGGACAGCCAATCAAAGAGACAACCTTAGCAAAGCTCACGGAGCTTACCAAACCGTTAGTCACCCACTGAGGATCTGCATGACAAGGTGCCTCTTGACGTCAGGGATCTCTGTGCAGGCGTAACCTCAAGAGGTGTCCCTGCTCGAGGGGAGACGCTGCCGTGTGGGAGAGCTCAAGGGGCTCTTGAGCTGCTCTGTTTATGGGTTGCTGTGATTGACTCACAGGCATTTTTTGGCACGTGCTCAATTCAGCTGTTAATCAGGTTTCTGCCACTCGTTCTTTCAGCCCCCACGTTGGGGTGGGAGGAAGAAACACACTGTCACACTCCATTCCATGGGTACACAAATGTGGCACAGTGACCTTCTGGGGAGAGATCTGGGGGGACAGCCCTCACTCTGTCAGCTCTGATTCCCACAGCCTCATGTCACCTGTATCTTCAAACTGCTCTATCTAGGTGCTAGATCCCAGCTCCAGAATCAGGGGTCCATAGGGAAGGAAAAAAGGTAATAGAGACAAGAAGAAAGCTGCCATCAAATATTGCTCAGAGCCAGTCATGACTGCACTAGGAGAGACAGCCCTAGTACAGAGAGAGGATGGGGTGTCCTGCACCTAAGCATCTCTTGCAGCATTTCTTGGCTATTGTTGGTTGGGCATGAGGCTCCTTTCCGGGCAGCTCTGGCTGTGAGTTTTATGGCTGCCTGGAACATCTCCAAAGGATTGATTTACTGTAACTCCTCTGGAAAGCAACTTCTGTGATTGCTTGCCTGGAGATCTCAAGCTGGACTTAAACAACAGGATCCTAAAGAGGCCATGAATAATTGAGCCTAATAAATATTAATAATTCGCCCGCATGGTGGCAGGGCATGTAATTGCAAGGAGCGTTCTGGAAGCACAGCTCCGCAGGCAAATGTGCACTCGCAGTAGGAGAGGGGCAGAGCCCCATTAACACTGATGCTGCGAGGCTGTACTTAGCCATCTATGGCTGACAGCCCTGCAGCCCCCTCTTGTGTTAGTGGTCAAGCGTACAGGATGGTGCCATTGTGTGTCTTTTTGGGTGTCTTTGGCCGATTTCTCTTCCTAGGACTTGTCTTCTGTTGAGCCTGAGTACAGCTGCAACAAGCACAGTCTATTTTGATAAGGATGTTCGTGGTTCAGAAAGCAAAGTGATAACAAGGAGGCACACTCTGAGCTTGGGTGGCTCAGTAAGTCCTTCTCCAAAAAAGTAGTGAGGCACTGGAATAGGATGCTCAGGGAGGTGGTCCCAGGTCACTGTCCTTGCGATGTTCAAGAAGGATGGAGATGTGGAGGGACATATTTGAGAGGGCAACACTGCTGGTAAGTGGATGGTTAGCCAGGAGGATCATAGAGGACCTTTCCAGTTATTCTGTGATCCTATGAAATTTGGGTGTAGTTAACTTCTCTATCTGTAGGTGCTAGATCCCAGCTCCAGAATCAGGGGTCCATAGGGAGGGAAAAAATGTAATAGAGACAAGGAGAAACTGCCATCAAATATTGCTGAGAGCCAGTCACGACTGCACTAGGAGAGGCAGCCCCAGTACAGAGAGAGGATGGGTGAGCCAAGATGTGAATGAGGGATGAATGAATTTCTTGGTACGAAAAGATGATGGGGAGTTGTTACAATCAGAAAGATCAATGCACAGAAGGGCAATACAGAAATGTCACAACAAAGGGACCAGCACAGATAGGATGGTATTTCACAGGAAAAATAAAAGTGCTCACCCATCTCCAGGGATCCACACACACAGAAAAGGCTACACAAGGGAGGGATCTCCAAGCAGAGATCCTTTTCCAGTGGTAGTCAGCCTTTAAATGGGGTCTAAGAGAGGTGCAGCCAGACTCCACCACTTTTGGTCACACAGCTGAATTGCCTTGACCTGTGCTCTCAGAGCTGGTCCAGTCCTTTCCTCAGGTGATCAATCAGTGGTTCAGACCATGACTCAACAGTTCCCATACAGGAGACAGTTCCCAGGAGTGCACGTGGACACCTCTCTAGGTTGACTGATGTTCTTGCAGGAAAAAATGCTGAACTGATCAGTCAGTACTTCACTGAGCAGCACCAAGCCATTGATCAGGCCTTGTGCAGTTACAGGTCTATGCGAAGTATCATCATGTGCAGCATATCACCAGCTATACTGTTTGAAATCTAATTACAAAGTTCAAGACAAAATCCTGCCATTATCTTACTGCAGGTGATCCATGTCCTCAATGGATTGCCTGCCTGGAATAATGCTCTGCCTGCAGCTTTGCCAATGCTTGAGCACACCCAGCATTTCCCTGGTCTCTGCTTTTCCAGGCAAATGAGGAAGAGAAGTCTGGAAGAGATCACAAGCTCTTGCATAGGGAGGCACAGCACACTGCAAAGTCTCGTCAGTGCTGTGAGCATTGTAGAGACAACTACATGCAGGCTTTGCCAGAGCATTCTGAATGTTGCTGCTCATGGTGGGGAGCTCAGAGAACTGCCCCTTCACAAGCCAGCACTGTTGCCTGATGCTTTTGTGTGAAGAAGGAGCTTTCATGGCTATATAGAGAAATGGGACACAGAAACCTGTATTCGGGTGTTGGATTTTGCCCAGAGCCTTTCCAGAGCTTTCCACTTGAAATTTGTTGTGCACGGGCAGCTGAGAAGACCAGTGAAAGCTTGGCAAGGTTATTGTGAAGCTCCTTGCAGGAGCCTCCCCCACACTGAGCAAGTGTTTCAAATTTTCCCCAAACTGCTCGGCTGTTGAGATCGCATCTTGCAAATGCAGTTTCAGACAACAACAGCTTGCAATTATGCAGTGCTTTCAAAACCAAGACATCCTGAATTTTGTTAATGTCTTTGTATAAATCTAGCTGAGGCTGCTCAAAGCTCCAGCCTTCCCAAAAGCTCACAGCTGGGATCATCCACAGCTTCCCTCTATGCCCTGCTGGAGGCAGTTCATCTCGGGTGAAGGAGGTACAGAATATGTGGAGCCATGGACAATCTCACATGCTCTCAAACCTAGGTGGTAGTGAGGATTATCCATTCAATAGCCAAAGGACGCCCCAGGAAATGAAGGCTCTCTGCTCTTAGATGGATGGAGCACTGACCCCATGAAATCCAGTTGTGGGGGAATGCGAAGCATGGCACCAGGATGCAATACTCCCCAGTGAGGGACTGAGGAGCTGCGCTGTTGGGAAGGCGTTATCACGGTCACCAAGAGGAACATGAGCCAAGGGAGCACTCTTCTAAGAGTGCAAACCACATCCACATCAGGCTACAGTAGGAGGATTGTGGCAAGCAGATCATGGGAAGACATTATCCCCTCTCTTCGGCGCCGGTGAGGATGCACACAGATCATGGGAGGGTTTCTCAAATAGCTCCTAACAGCAGCACTTGCACAGCTTCCTCTGTTCTTAAGGAGATGTGAAAATACAGACAATGATATAGAGACTGCTGCAGGAGCAATGAAAGGGAATTGTAGCATCGTGCCAAGGCACTTGTAGCACTTGTTTGGGAGATAGGTATATGGTCTTGAGAGTACCATATGGTTCCAGTGAGACATCTGGGGAGGCAAGGAGCTTTACACTTAGATATCAGTTTCTCTTTTGGATGAATAATTAATGAAAGTCTGGGCTGAAAAGAGCTTGCTTTCCTCTGTGGTCACAGATACACCAAAATATAAGAATATCAAAATGCTTCCAGTTGCTCTTTGCTGCTGCGCAGCTGCTTCTTAGATGAAAGGGTCCTTTTTTGCTTCCCAGCTATGGATGATTCAGGGTTTCAGATCAGACCTTTGCTGGGTGTGGGGAGTTTGATAAAATAATTAAAATGTAGTGAGAAAGATTACAGCTGATAAATATAAATAATAATATGAGGTTTATCATTACTGAATTGCTTGCTGGGCAGTGTGAAAATGTACAGTAAACAGAGCAATATTTCTGTAAGATGTCACTTGAAGAGCTAGCCCTTATTTTTAATGAGAAGACTTCAATTTTCATGCATTTTTCAGGGCAGGAAGCCCCAAGAAAGTCACATAGTGAGGCCGATGATCCCTAAACCTGCAATTTATGTGACTGTTGTAACCTCCTCACAACTGTAACTGATGAATATGCATCATATCATTTCTACGCATGGCAGAAAGTAATCTACTTCTAGCCCCAGGCAGGCTCCATAGGTCTGTCTGCTTCTTCTTGCATATCTGTACCAGTGGGGGTGCTGTGGGATTTGGAGCAATCTGGGGACCTGCAGAAAAGACCTATATCCAGCCTTGGTCTGTAGTTAAAGACCACCCCCATCCATAAATCCCAGTGCTGCCAGTAGCACTGCTCCATTCCTGCCTCCCCTTAAGACACATTTAATGAGCAGTTTGGGGACAGTTGGATGGGTGAAGGAAGGCTTACAGCCATCCCAGAGGCAGCCCTGAATTAACGTGGTGAAGCGCTACTGGCAGAGACGTGATAGAAGCAGATGAATGGCCAAGTCACAATCTACTGAGTGTTAATGGGAGTCAGGAATTAAATCCTGCTGGCTCATTAGCATGGGAAGAGGTGCCATCTGCCATGGCTGGCAAGTTCCCTGTGGCTGTTTAGGTGAGGACTGGTCTGTGAGAATGTGGGAAGACAAGATGGATACCCAGGAGAGTCAGTGCTTCACTTGCAACAGCTGTAGACAAAGTCCCTGCCTGACCAGATGCTGGAATCAGCTTTCTTGGACAGCATACCCAGGGCTCAGCAGACCAGCACCTTGAGAACAATGACAGCAAGTCTGGTTAATGTTGTTTAGCCATATACAGAACGTGTTTCATGGGCAATGGGCTGTGATCCAGCCCATAGTGGTGAGCCCAGGGGAAGCCACCGTGGTACCTTGCTTTCTCTGTTGGAAGCACCAAAGAAAACAGCTGGGAAAAACTGGCAGCCTCAGGCAGTGACCCAGGTCCCCAGCGAGTAGCAGCAGGATGTCCAAAGTCCCTGAGGATGCTTGGCCTTCTGCATCAAGCCCTTGTGCCTAGACAAAGCTGGCCCCTGTCTGTGTCCCTGGACTCATGCAGACTGGCACAGCCCACACAAATTGCAAAATCCAGCCGCAATGGAGGCAGTCCTTTCTTTTGCGTGGTCTGGGCCCTCTTTGCAGGAAAAAGGGGATATCAATATAGCCAACGTGTAGGCAAAGCAACCTTGACACCAAACTCTGAGCAAATTATTCATTACTTTTGTAAGAAGGCCAGCGGCATCCTGGACTGTCAGGAATAGTGTTGCCAGCAGGAGTAGGGAAGTGATAGGTTGGAAGGATAGTCTGAAAGACAGTGTTTTGGGTGGTAGCATGGAGAAGGGATATGTTTCCAGGCATCCAGAGGATGCTTCGGTCCTTGGTTTGGGATAGTGTGATATAAGCAACCTGCGAGGAGACAGAGATGGCTCACCAGTTACAGTCCTAGGCAAAGCAGTTTAGGCCTGGGGAAGATTCATTTACTTGATTGCCCGCTAATAACGCACTAGGATAGTGAGAAGAAAAAGCAGACTAAAAGCAGCTTCCCCCTTTACTCTGTGTCTAACTCAGGTACCTGAAGGGAAGACGGCAGCAGCACACCACAACGATGGTGCTGGTTCCCAGGCTGGTGCACACTTTCACCTGATGTGTGAGCTGCAATTTTTTGGAAGCATTTTCTCGTTATCCTCAGGTTTACTTGCAGCTTCTCCCACCAGCATGCTGAGGGCAAGCACTGGCTGGCTTCCGTGTGGGCTGTGGGCTGTGACCTCACTGAGGTGTCCCCACCCAAAGCATTATGACCTCACAGCCAAGTCTATATGAGCTAGTGACCAGCACTCTGCCTCTCCCAGTGCGGTCGTGACCGGCTTTGAGCGATGGTTAACGACAGCGTTCTCCTTGTCCCTATCACCCTTTTCTTCCTGTATGGCTGCCTGCTCTTGGTGGCAGAGGTCTTCCTGCTCACCATCATCCGGAACCTAAAGGTAAGGGAGTTTGAGGATGGGGTGATATGGGGCTGTGGGACTTGGGACCGGGGGATCTGGCACCCACTGTGTGGGTTGCATCCGAGGAGCCTCACTGTGCCACGTTCCTGTACCCGCAGGCTGGCAGACGGCACTTGAGATTGAGGAGATGGTGGCGGCGAGGAGCACCAGCACCAGAGATTGGTGAGTCTCCTGTGGATCAGCACCAGATCCCATGCTTGCCCTGATGCGTGCCAGGCAGTGCTGGGCCCATTAGAGAAGCCCAGCCCTGGACTGGGAACTGGCACGCTTCAGGTCGGCCAGATGGGCCAAGGGCATCCCTGGTGCTCCGTCCTGCTGTGGCTCAGGCCCCCTCCCTGTTTTGCAGGTGCTGACAGACAGACGGGTCGGTCATCGTGCTGCTGCTCCTTCTGCAGCTGCTGCAGCAAAGCTGATGAGAAGCTGCAGTGGCTGGTGCTGTCGGCGCTGCCCGATGACGTGCCTGCTCCGGGC
>NW_024885421.1:654648-836258 GCF_019232065.1 Centrocercus urophasianus
AGTGGCTGGTGCTGTCGGCGCTGCCCGATGACGTGCCTGCTCCGGGCCCTGACTTCTGGGAGGTGGCTTGGAGGGACCTGGAGGAGCTGGTGGAGCAGGGCAGCCTGTCCTGCTGCAGCTCCCACCGGCCCTGGAGCTCTACCGAAGTAAACAAGGACTCCCTTAATGGGTACCAAGGAGCCTCGGCAGAGCACGTCCCCGTTAGTGCCCCTGGACACGTGCAGACTGGCACAGCCCACACAGATTCCAGAACACAGCCCAGCTGTTTGCGCTCTTTTGTGCTACGTGTTCTGGGCTTCTCCAGGCAGGAAACAAAACCTGCCCAGACGAAGAATCAAGGTGGCAAGGCAGCCAGCAGAACAGTAGGAGATGCCTCTGAGGATGGCTTTTCCAGCTGGCCACCACCAGCAGAGGACTGCATTTTACGCGAGAACATCCTTCTGCCAGACGGACGGCTGCCTCAGAGACCGGATAATCTGGTGCCCATCCCAGAGTGGGCAGTGAATCCACCAGCAGAGCGTAGCAGCTACACAGAGGCTGCGGGACTGGCAACAAGAAGACCAGCTCCAACCTGCAGAGATGTCTGGACTTCTGACAGAGAAGAGAACTGCAAGTGTTTCTGTGGTGCACAGAACAGATCTGAGATGGGCAGTGGCAAGGAAAGGGGAAGAGCTGATGAGCTGCATGCTGGGACCTGCTCCTACACAGTGCCACCAGAGCTAGGGACAGTCACACGTGAGCGCACCATGCAAACAACAGTGGCTGTACATTGGTGGGAGCAGAAGGAACAGCAGCCCGTTGGATTGTCCATGTGTCCACCAGAAGTTCTCCAAGAGCACGGGACAGTGAGACCAGCAGCAGCAGCACCTTCACGCCTGGCTATGCAAGGTAACCGCAGAAGTGCAACCCGCCTGTGTGTGAGCTCTGCCCTCATGGGCAAGAGAAGCACAGAGCAGCCCCTATGCACCTGCATGCAGCCACCTGCGAAAGAGGAACTTCATGGAGCAGTCCAGGGGCAATGTTGGCGGGTCAACAACAATGCCCAGAAGCCTTCTGCATTTTTGTCTGCCCTAAAGTTTTGGGGGGGTTCTATAACTGTGGAATCAAAAACAAATGTGGGGAAGACAGTCCAGTACGACACGAGAAAGCTGTACTGGCATGTGCAGTAGCCCCCCAGACATGCTGGGAAAGAGACATGGGGCTCCAAAGCAGACAGAGGTGCCAAAAAGGAGCCTCATAGCATCTGCTTTGGCTTGCTGCCACCAGTGACCATGACAATAGTACGTGGCATTCGCTATGGTCCCCTTGAGTGGCTGGCTGGTAGGAAGTGGCTCAGCTGGTTCCCGCATGGCTCTTGGCCACTGGCAGACGGCGCTTGCGACTGAGGAGATGGTGGCGGCGAGAAGCAGCAGCACCAGAGACAGGTGAGTCTCCTGTGGGTCAGAGCCAAGCCCACGCTTGCCCTGATGCATGCCAGGCAGTGCTGGGCCCATTAGAGGAGCCCAGCCCTGGACTGGGAACTGGCACGCTTCAGGTCGGCCAGATGGGCCAAGGGCGTCCCTGGTGCCCCATGTGGCTGCGGCTCAGGTCCCCTCCCTGTTTTGCAGTTGCCGACAGACAGACGGGTCGGTCATCGTGCTGCTGCTCCATCTGCAACCGCTGCAGCAAAGCTGACGAGAAGCTGCAGCGGCTGGTGCTGTCGGCACTGCCTGAGGATGCAGCAGCTCCGGGCCCTGGATTCTGGAAGGTAGCGTGGAGGGAGCTGGTGGAGCTGGTGGAGCTGGTGGAGCTGGTGGGGCAGGGCAGCCTGTCCTCCTGCAGCTCCCCCAGTGCCCAGAGTGCTGCCAGAATTAATGAACTCCATCAATGTGCAGCAAGGCGCCTCGAAGGAGCTGATCCCTGTCTGTGTGCCTGGACACATGCAGCCTGACACGGCCCACACACAGAAGAACGTAACAGCACCGGGGAACAGGCAGCTGGCACGTACAGTCCCATTAAATCCCCATTCTAGTCATCCTGTGGTGGTTGCTGTGTCTGTGAAGTCGCAGCGGGACGTGCATGCGAGCGGGGTGCTCAGCAGGACAGGGCCGATCCCGGGGATCAGCCCGAGCTTCCCCCGCGCACCTGTGTGGGCAGCAGATTGCCGTGCAGCCGACGTGGGGAGGGAGGGCGCAGGGCATGGGTGGGCCATAAGATCAATGGCATCCACGGCAATGGGCAATGGGCTGTGTCCCAGCCCATGGCGTAGAACTCAGGGGAAGCCACCTTGGTTCCTTGCCTTCTCTATGGAAAGCACCGAAGAAGACAGCTGGGAAAAACTGGCAGCCTAGGGCAGTGGCCCACGTCCCCAGCAAGTAGCAGCAGGATGTCCAAAGTCCATGAGGTAGCTCTGGTTCCTGCCACAACGCCTGCTGCTGCCCCAGCCCTTAGGACTGTGCGTTGGGTTTGTTATTAGGCGACTAACCGGGGATTCGGGCTGTCACGGTGCGGGCAGTTGGACTGTCCCATGATAAGCACATATGGAAGTTATTCAGCATTTTGGTAGGTGCTTGGAACAGTGCGTCCATTGGCCTTGAGGAAGAAACTAAGAGAGGAAGAAGGAGCTGAAGGACGATGATAAGGAACAAGAAGATGGACACCACCTGGAGATGGCCGCCATGGAACAATGTAACAGTGCAGGGCCAGTGGTAGGACTGGTGTTGGGCAGCCTGAACTGATACCCACCAGTAAGGTTCTGACAAGTGGACTCTGGAGGGAATATAAGATACTGCTGAATTTCAATAAACGCCATTTTGCAGCATCCCCGTATTGGTGTCTGTGTTGCAATGGTCCTAGCGAGGAGAGATTGCGGGTAGAGCAAGGAGAGATCGCTAGCCCCTGCAGTGAGGGACCCTGTAATGGTGGTGTGTCTGCAGCAACCGTACCTTCTGCCTCAGTGCGTGCAACGGCCTCCCAGCTCAGCCGGAGGAGCCACTGTGCTGCTGTCAGTTGCTCCGTACAAAGATTGAAGCAAGGGCTGTGACAGTCAGCTGGCCTAGTAGGGAAAGAGCCTCCACCTAAAAGGATGAATGGGGAACCTCTCCTGAGGCTCTGGGAAAAAGTTGTTAAGAAATGTGGGGAGAGATAAAATTAGAAAGGCAAGAGCCCAGCCTGAACTCAGCTTGGCCACTGGGGCTAAAAGCTTTTTTACAGATCCATTAATGGTAGGAGGAGGGCTAAGGAAAATCTCCATCCTTTACTGGATGTGTTGGGGAAAACATGACAGCTGAGAATGAGGAAGAGGCTGAAGTTTTTGATGCCTTCTTTACATCTGTCTTTAAAAGTCAGATGAGTTATTCTGGGGATTCTCTATCCCCTGGCCTGCAAGTCTGGGTTGGGGAGCAGAATGAACCCCCCGTGATACGGGGCAAAACAGAGATTCCACCACCTAGAAGAGCTTGTCCTGTTCAATGTATTTATCTGATCCTCTGGTGTTGACCAGCCAGGTGGCTTCTGCCAAATACTTCTCCCAGTGCTCAAATGTTCTGCCATCCATTGCTTTTAACATGGTTTTTAACAACCTGTTGTAGCATTACCAGAGGCTCCTGCATGATAGGGGATATGATAAATCCACTCGATGCCATGTTCTCTGGCCCAAGTATCCACAAGTGAATTTTTGAAATGAGTCCTATTATCAGACTCAATTCTTTCCGGGGTGCCATGTCGCCATAGGATTTGCCTCTCCAGACCTAATGTGGTGTTTCAGATGGTAGCATGGGGTACTGCATATGCTTCAAGCCACCCAGTGGTTGCCTCCACCATGGTGAGCACATAACACTTACCATTGCGAGATCATGGCAAGGTGATATAATCAACCTGCCATGCCTCCCCATATTTGTACTTTTGCCATCACCCTTCCTCCCAGAGAGGTTTCATCCTCTTGGCTTGTTTAATTGTGGTGAATGTGTCACAGTCATGAATGATTTGTGCAATCGCATCCAGACTTAAATCCACCTCTTGGTCTCTAGCTCACTTAAATGTTGCGTCTCTTCCTTGATGGCCTGAGGTCTTATGGGACCATCGAGCTAGAAATAATTCACCCTTGTTCTGCCAATCTAGGTCTATTTGAGCCACCTCAATTTCGGCAGCTCGGTCTACCTGATGGTTATTTTGCGGATCTTCAGTAGCCTGACTCTTGGGCACATGGGCATCTACGTGACGCACCTTTACAACCATGTTTTTTGTTCGGGAAGCAATGTCTTTCCACAGTTCAGCAGCCCAAATAGGTTTACCCATTCTTTGCCAGTTATTTTGTTCCTGGTGTAACCACCCCCATAAGGCATTTGCTACCATCCATGAGTCAGTGCAAAGATAGAGCATTGGCCACCTCTCCCATTCAGGAACATCTAAGGCCAGTTGGACAGCTTTTACCTCTACAAATTGGTTTGATTCTCCTTTCCCTTCGGTGGCCTCTGCAACTTGTCGTGTGGGGCTCCACACAGCAGATTTCCATCTGCGATGCTTTCCCACAATACGACATGATCCATCTGTGAACAGGGCATCTGTCTTTTCATTTTCTGGTGGTTCATTGTATGGTGGGGCCTCTTTAGCACGTGATACTTCTTCTGCTGGTGGTGTTCCAAACTTTTTGCCTTCAGGCCAGTCCATGACCACCTCTAGGATCCCTGGATGGCTGAGGTTCCCTATCTGCGTTCGCTGCGTAATCAGCGCAATCCACTTACTCCAAGTGGCATCAGTTGCATGGTGGGTGGAGGGACCCTTTCCCTTGAACATTCAGTTCAGCACTGGCAGTCGAGGTGCCAGAAGGATCTGTGTTTCAGCACCGGTTACTTCGGAAGCAGCCCAACCCCCCTTATACATGGCTAAGATCTCCTCAGTTGGAGTGTAGCACTCTTCAGACCTCTGTACGCCCCACTCCAAAATCCCAGGGGTCGGCCTTGGGTCTCTCCTGAGGCTCTTTGCCACACACTCCAAGTGGGACCTTTCTCTCCAGCAGCAGTGTAGAGTGTCTCTTTCTTATTGGTGGGTGGAGACGTGGCAGTGATTTTGTTGATCACATCTGTTGGGATATGACAACAGCCATCTTGCCACTTAACTCCTAGGAATTGGATTTCTTGGGCAGGTCCTTTCACTTTGCTTCGCTTAATAGCGAAACCAGCATGCAGAAGGATCTGGATTATTTGCTCTCCTTTCTCAAAAAATTCCTTTGCTGTGTTGCCCCACACAATGATGTCATCAATGTACTGTAAGTGCTCAGGAGCACCTCCCTGTTCCAGTGCGGCTTGGATCAACCCATGGCAAATGGTTGGGCTATGTATCCACTCCTGGGGCAAACGGTTCCAGGTATACTGAATGCCCCTCCAGGTGAAAGCAAACTGTGGCCTACATTCTTTGGCCAAAGGAATGGAGAAAAAGGCATTAGCAATATCAGTGGTGGCATACCATTTGGCTGCTTTTGACTCCAGTTCATACTGGAGTTCTAACATGTCCGGCGCAGCAGCACTCAGTGGGGGTGTGACTTTATTCAGGCCACGGTAGTCCACCATGAGCCTCCATTCTCCATGGGCTTTATGCACTGGCCATATGGGGCTGTTAGAAGGTGAGTCTTGCTGATCACTCCCTGATTCTCTAGTTGACAAAACAACTTCTGAATGGGGAGTAAAGAATCCCTGTTGGTGCGGTGCTGCCATCTGTGCACCGTTTTTGTAGCAATTGGTACCTGTTGCTCTTTCACTTGTAGCAACCCCACAACAGATGGATCTTTTGATAAGTCAGGCAAAACAGACAGCTGCTTTACACCTTCTGTGTCTGCAGCAGCTATTCCAAAGGCCCCTCGATACCCTTTGGGATCCTTAAAGTGTCCCCTTTTGAGGTAATCAATACCAAGTATACATGGAGCCCCTGAGCCAGTCACAATAGGGTGCTTTTGCCAGTCTTTACCAGTGAGGCTGATTTTGGCCTCCGATATAGTCAGTTCTTGGGAACCCCTAGTCACCCCATGAATATAAATTGATTTTGTCCCTTGGTGACTCGAGGGCATTCGAGTGCACTGTGCACCAGTATCCACCAGGGCCTTATATTTCCATGATTCTGATGTGCCTGACCATCTAATCCACAGTCCAATATACTCATCACTTTCCCCTCTTGGCTGGGGGCAGGGTCCCTCTATTTGTTACCTCCGTTGTCTGCAGCAACTGGAGCAATCACCTTTTTGGAAAAGTTCACTTTGGTGGTTGATTTGTCTTGTAATTCTTTTACCCGTGCTTGAAGTGCAGGAGTAGGTTGTTTATGCCACTTCTTCATATCTTCTCCATGGTCACATAGGTAATACCACAAGGCAAAATGTGACGTAATCTTACTGTTGTCACTTGCTCGAGCAGGACATCTTCTTTTGATAGCTGAGATATTGGATGGCACCGGCTGGGAGGAAATCAAGTTGATCAGCCCTTCCAGTAGACTGTTTTGGGAATTCTGGTCCCCATTGGATGTATCTGTTACCACCATGGATTCATCAGCATCAGGCACGGTTGATAGCTTGTCTATTATCTCTTCTTGTTCTCCATTCCATCTAGCTTTTCAGCTACTTTTGCAATGGTTGAAACACAGGCTCGTAGAGGGCTTAAATGTAACTCAAAGTCTTGAAGTTTATTAACCGATTCATTTATAAGGGGTCTTCTTTCCCTTCTGCCATATGTTGCTGCAAATGTACTGGCGTACTTCTCTGGTGCAGTCTTTGTGAATGTACGCCACATGTTTGGTGTACACCTGGCTCTCTCAGGATCATGCTCTTGGTCTGGCTCGTTAGGAATGAAATGGGGGCTATGTAGCCTTTCCACCACAGCATAATTCTCTTAAATAACGCATGCCTTCTTCGATATCAGTCCATTACTTTTTCTCAGGCATCAGATCGTCTTTGAAGGGTATCTTTCTTTTACAGCTAACAACATCCGCTTCCAGAGGGTAAAGGCCTGGTTCTGGCATGTACTAATGTACTATGCGCACTGTATCCAAGAAATGTTTAAGAACGATCTTTAGCCTGAAGACCTTTGTCTTCAGCCTGAAGTCAATGGCTGAGTCCCTAGCCACCCAGTTGGCGAGCTTCTCTACTATCTAGCCACACACTGTTGGCCCCATTGTCCCAGCATCGAAGTAACCAAGTGGCAATAGGCTCATTTGGGTGACGTGAGAAGTCTTTTCTCAGACTTCAAATTTCATTCATTTTCAGAGATGATCAACAATGGTAACAATATCTTGCTCACCTCCTACTCTTTCAGGACTTCTTGTTGCCCTCATAGGTGTTGGTGACCGTGGTCTTACTGAGGGCCCCTCAGGGGCGCTTCTCCTGGATCATGGAGCCACTCCTCTGGACCTCTTTCCTCCTCTTTCTTCTCTTCTAACTGAGTCAAGATTCATTTCATTTTCCATCTTCTTACAGTGGCGACTGACATCAACTGTGGTGCCTCCTGTGGTTGATCAGATTGGTCAGTTCCAATGCTCTCATCCTCCAGCTCAGCTTGGAGCCTGTCTCGTTCGATTATGAGAGTATCTAGCTCAGACTGGAGGGTGTCTTGTTGAGATTGAAGACTGTCGAGTTTGGATTGCAGGGAGTCTCTCAATTCAGAGAGCATCTCTCTCAGATTGGAGGTCTTTTCTCTGGAGCAGGAGACTCTCTCGCTCATTTTGTACTGTTTACCTGAGGCTCTCCCTTTCAATTTCACAAACTCTCTCCCTCTCCAGGATAGTATTGAATAAGGTCCGATGAGCATCAGCCAGACCCCAAATCATTTGTGCCTCCTCAGATTTGCCTGAGCCACAGCATTCCTGTTTCAAATATCTGCTTAAGCTCTCGGGTCTTTCAGGTGTTTAGGAGTAAAGTTCCCTGACACTGAAGATTTCCATCTGTCTAAAGTCTTTCCTGGGCCTCTCCACACTCCCTGCCACTCAGTATTCTCTGGTTTTGGGGAGGACTTTCTCAAAATATAATAAATACTAATACTGAGTGAAATGATGAGCAGTACATTCAGGAGATTAACAATGCGATCAGGTGAGCATTCAGAAACTGCATAAAGGATTCAAAGGAGAGACTGGAAACCTGCTTAAAAATCCCCAGCCCTGTAAAATTAGCAGCTCCCTCTGGAACTGTATGCCACTCTGTACACAGATACCAGGTACATATTTCCACCAGTGTTCTCAATCGATTGTATATACCTATACTTCCATAGAGCAAAGTGGCGAACTTAATTAAGGCCCAGTATGTTTTGAGCATTAAAAAAGAAGAAACAGTGGCATGCAGTCCCTTGAAAGGCAGTTTCAGAAGAGAAAGTTTTTTTTGTTTTGTTTTGCTTTGTTGTGTATTGACAGAAGCAAGATAGCAAGGCTCAGAATTTACAAATATCCTAGAATACTGGCAGTCCGCCTGGGCTTTTCAAGGTCATGTTTTCAGAGAGTACCGGTGAAACATAAACTTTCCCAATGAAGCTCTCCGAGAGCAGAGAGATTCGTTCTAAAAAGCTAAAAAGCAACTGTTGCCCGCATCCTTCACCAAGAATGTCAGTGGTTTACAGGCTGGTTCGGCCCAGTTCTGCGACCAGCAGGGCGGAGGGATCCGTGGATCCATGCCTCCGGAAAAGGGAAACAGGGGACCCCAAAATAATTGAGAACAGCGGCAACGATCTGAGGTGAAACAAACTAATTTACTAAATATGGTATCGGCAAAATATAATGAGAGAGAGAGTGTCTGAAAGGTGGAGAGGCCTCACCACAATGCTGAGGTGAGAAGTGCAGTCCAGTTGAGCCAGTGAAGAAAAGCAGACAGAGAAGAGCAGACAGAGAAACACAGGAGAAGAAGAGCAGGCGAAGATGAGAACATCTGGTGACGTTGCAAGGAGTTATATCTCCTTGCTGACTGCAAAGCCCCCTGGGGAAATGTAGTTCTTCTTCTCCTCCGGCAGGCACCTGGAACTTGAGCATCAGCAGTCAAGCCCCCAGTGCATTACATGATGTTATCGTGTGGAATACTGATAACCAAAAATCATAAAACCATGACACCTTCCCTGGCACATAGGTCATGGTAGCAGGCCTGTAGTTCCCCGGATCCTCCTTACAACCCTTCTTGTAGATGGGATCACACTGGCAAGCCTCCAGTCTTCTGGGACCTCACCAGTCAACAAGGAGCGCTGATAGATAATGGCAAGCGGCTCGGCTCTCACCTCCACCAGTTCCCTCAGCTCTCTGGGTGAATCCCATCCGGCCCCATGGACTTGTGACAGTCCAGCTGGAGTAGTAGGTCTGTGACTGCGTCCTCCCGAATTGCTGGAGGTTCTGTCTGCACCCCAGCCGAGACTACCAGGTCAGAGAGTGGAGCACCCTGAGGATAACTGGTGTGACCTTTAAAGACAGACGTAAAGAAGGCATCCAGAACATCTGCCTTTTCCTTGTCATCACTGGTCACATTCCCAGCCTCCTCCAGTAAAAATGAAGATTCTCCTTAGTACTCCTCTTACCACTGATGTATTTGTAAAAGGCTTTCTTGTTCCTTTTTACCCCAGCGGCCAGGTTGAGTTCAATCTGGGCTTTTGCCTTTCTGACTTTCTCTCTATACATCTTAACAACTTATCTGTACTCTTTTGGAGTCACCTGTCTTTCTTCCACAGGCGGTAGATTCTCTTTTTCTCCCAGAACCTCAAGAATAGCTCCCTGTTCGTCCATGCCGGTCTTCTTCCCCGTTGGCTCATTTTGCAGCGTGGGGACAGCCAGCTCCTGTGCCTTTAAGACTTCCCTCTCACTGCCGGAGTTCCTCCTCTGGCTGCCTCCCATCCCCAGCACCCCCTGCCTGATCCCCACCTGCCCGCAGGTCGAGCTGTCGGATGGCACATCGCACACCATCACAGATGCCTATGCTGGCAAGGAGTACATCATCCAGGTGGCTGCCGAAGACAACGACATCGGCACGTGGAGCGACTGGAGCGTGGCTGTGCATGCCACCCCCTGGACGGAGGAGCCCAAGCACCTCACCACAGAGGTTCAGATCACAGGTGAGACCCTCACCCAGCACAAACACCCTACACTCAGGAGTCCGGGGTGTGGAGACCCCCAGCACTGGGGGTGTGTGGCAGAGGAGGGCACAGCCCTTTACCACGTGCCTTCACGAGCCTGTGGCCCTGTTGCGTGGTTGGAATGGCCCAGGAGGTGCTGACTCAGCACACCTAGCTCTGGCATCTTCCTCACTGGAGTGCTCCAAGTGCCACGACAGGGCTCTGGATTTATTATTATTTGCTGGAGTGCTGCCCCCCACCATCTCCAGCTCTTCCTCTCCTCCACAGCTCCAACCCCGCGCAATGGCTCGGAGCGATGCCAGTTAGAAATAAAAGCCCCCAAGTTAACAAGCCTCTGTTTCTAGGAAAGAGCTGGGACCGTGTCCAAATGCACGTTATCAGCCCTTGGCTTCCCAGAAGGATGGGAGCGTGCCCTGCGCCGGTTCCCCTGACTGGCACCAGCTGTGGGGTGGCTGGGAAGCACTGGGGGACACTCATTGCCAGGCACTCTGGAACCCTCTGGGTCTACTGTTAGAGAACAGAAAGTCCCATAGACCACACTGTCTCCATTCTCATCATCTTCTCCATCCAGCTTGGCCCTAGAGTAGCACCGTTGGGCAGTGTGGGGATGGGATGCCGCCCTACTCCTGTGGGCAACATCCTAGGGGGCCCCAGCTCCTCTCACCACCCACTCTCCCTCCCTGCAGAGACGACGAGCACCAGCACTTCCTCTTTCATGCCGCCCCCCACCACCAAGATCTGCGACAAGGGGGCCGGAGTGGGCAGTGGCGCCGTGGCAGTGTGTTGGACAGCTGGACTGGTCTTGGCTGCCTATGGTGTCCTCTTTATTTAGTGAGTATGCCCCAAATGGGGGCATGAGGGATGGGGTGGGTGCTGGAAGGGCGTGAAGAGCTCAGGGTCTCTTGCATGGTCGGGAAGGAGACGCTGAGCAGCCTGTGGGCGACGGCTGTTGGGTAGGAAGCATTTGGGTTTGCTTGCAGTTCTTTGTCAATAAACCCAACATGGCTGCTTTTCCAAATTGGGTGTTCTGGTGAAGATAGCTGGGCATGGTTTTTCAGACACCTTCTGCAAAGCTTGCAAAGGAGTTGGGCTTCGATGCTCATGTTCAGCAGAGATGGGGCATAAAGGATGTGCCACCCACCAGGAGGCACCAGAAAGTGCACCAAACAGCCTCTCACATACTGAGGCAGAATGTTGAAAGGTGCACACAGTGAGAGTGGGGTTGGTGTCTTCTCACTGGTGACAGGTGACAGGATGAGGGGAAATGGACTCAAGTTGTGCCAGGGGAGGTTTAGGTTGGATATCTGGAAAAAGTTCTTTACAGAAAGGGTTGTTAAGCACTGGAATGGGCTCCCCAGGGAGGTGGTTGAGTCACCTCTGAACGTGTTGAAAAACCACTTGGATGGGTTTAGTGGTTGGTTATTTGGATTGCATGGTTAGGTCAAGATCTTTTCCAACCTGAGCAATTCTATGAATTCTATATATAACCATGCTTCTGACATAAGTCTCTTTCCAGGAAAAAGTGCAAATGCTGTTGAGCTGTTGGCTGTTTTCTGTTGAGCAAAGATACTACAAGGAAGGCAGTATCTGTGTCCACTGTTCAGGAAAATGCAACTGAGGCTGTAAAATTCTAAAATCCAGTTTATCATTCACAGGTGGGAATGATGTACACTGAGGACAAATACTTCAAAAGAAGCAGCCCAGTCCTTAAAGAACAGGCTGATGTTTTTTAGCAACAGTGATATTTATTTGCTATAGACCTGGAATTTCTTGGGTGTTCTCAGACAAAGCTCTGCCAGGTTCCCTGCTCAGGCATCTGCATCCCCTTGGGAGCAAAGCATTCTTCATGCACGTCAGGCACACAAAGAGATGAAGTCTATTGGCTCCAAGAGGCATAGAAAGAGTTATAAAATTATGCAGAAGAGACAGCTGCACAGCCCTCAACAGGACTCCAGCCTGCAGTTCTGCAGGAGGTATTAGAAGCTGATCTGATGGCTCCCTCTGGCTGTAGGCTCTGTGAGTGAATCTGAAGAAAATGCATTCTGCAGCTTCTCCATTCCTGCAAACATCAAAAGAGCTTGGTAATCGTTTCTTTTCCACATCTGCAAAAATTCTGCTGCACACATTGGAGTTTTGGGTCAATGCAGAAACAAGGAGTTGGTACTGATCTGGTTATCACCCAGAGATTCTTAGGAAACAGAGGAGCTAGTGAATCCTCATTTCAAGCCAGTCTAAGCAATAGCTTTGGGAATACATTTGGGTTGTGAAAAGGCAGAGGGGCTCAGCTCTTTCCTTTTGTGTTCTAGATGGGGTGGGGGAGACGCTGATTATTATCCCCTTTCCAACAGTCATTACACCAGAGCTGGACACTGCATCCAGATTTAAGCTCCTTGGTACTCTCCTGAGTAATCAGGAGAGAGTTCTGCAGGGACTTCTGAGACATTGGGGCTGGAATTAATGCCATGTGAGGAGAGACTGGAGGAGTCGGGCTTGTTCAGCTTTGAAAAGGGATAGTTCTGGAGGACGTAAGAGGATCCCCTAACAGCTGTGAGGAGATTATTAAGAAGATGGAGTCAGGCTTTTAACGGAGATGCACAGCAGGAGGAACAGGTTAACTTTGAGGGTTTTCCCATGTCTCCCACTGGGAGAGGGGTCCAGAGATGTTGTGGGATTTCTGACCTTGGAGGTTTTCAAGACCCAGGTGTGCAAAATGCTGAGCAGCCTGGTTTGATGCCATCACTGCCACTGCTTTGTGAAGGTTGGACTAGAGACCTCCTGAGGCCCTCTCCAGCCTGAATGGGTTTGTGAATCTATTAAAGGAGTGGAAATCATAGAATCGCAGAATCACAAAGTTGGAAAGGACCTACAAGATCATCTAGTCCAACCGTTCACCCATCACCATTACTACCACAAGCTACTAAACCACATCTTGTAGCTCCTCATCCAGACACCTCATGAACACTGCCAGAGACAGTGACTCCACCACCTCCCCGGGCAAAGAATAAGAAGCAAGAGAAGTCAGTAGCTGTAAATGGTTTCAACACAAAGGACCCTGAAAGATGAATGAGGAAAAGCTGGAGAAAATGACTGCTGGGGTGCCTGCTCTGCCCCCAGTACTTGGTCTGAGTCAGGGGGAAAGCTAATTGTAGAAAGGGCCTACCAGAGTACAGGGCTCTGGGACTGGTAAAGATAAGAGGGACGCACAGCCTAGGATGTCAGAAACACTCAGATAAATCTCAGCATTTCCTTCTAGATTTGGCCTAATCCCATTTTCTTCTGCCAGTTCCAAAGGAAACAGGAAATTAACAGAGCTGTTGGGAAAAACATCTGTAAATGCTTTGGGCTGGCACAGACATGAGCCATGGGAAAGGCTGTGAGGAAGGTGCTGCTGCCAGGTCTGGATGTGCTGACAAAGCATGCATGGGAAGGCCACCAAGCACCTCAGCCACCTTATGGAGAAACCCCCTCATCTGCAGCCAATACTGCCTCATTCCACAGCCCTCAGGAGCAGTTCCTGGTCCTTCTCACCCCTGTGCATTTTGCTCAGCTCTGGCTGGTCTGGCTTGGAAGCATGTGAAAGAGCATGTATGCAATTTTTCAGTGCACACAGTGACATTCTGACAGTTGTCACTGCAGCCAGAGTTTTACTCCAGGAGGACATAGCCACTCGAGGGCTTCTGTGATAATAAATCAGGAGGTGCCAGTGTGAGGGAATTTTTCTGAAACAAAACAAGGACACTAGTTTTGTGGTGGAGGTGCCAAGAGACTGGCAGCTGCATCTCTGGAACACCAGAAAGGAAAGGAACAATCTGTATGGTCACTGCAGTTTCCCTCTGCTCAACAAACACTGCCACTACATCACAAAGTTGAGAAATCAAGTGTATGCTCTCCCTTTGCTCCTTTTATCTTCTCTTGCACCTCATCCGTGGGCAGTTATTCACCCCAAAAGTTTCTCTGTCTCATCATGTTTCTGAGATTTTCTGGGATGCTTTTGCCCTCCTAAGCAGAAACATTCATCCTCTCGTCATGTTTGAATATGAGGACATTGTGGGTGCTACAGGTCCCTTGGCTCTCCTGATCTGTATGGGGTTCCCAGTGATCCTCTGGCAATTCTTCTGGCTGAAAAGTCCCTGCTTTAATGACACCTGCATTTCAATAATTTGTTTATTTTCCCAAGCACCAGCAGAAGAAAATTGAAAGTATTTTTCCTATTTTTCTCCTCACTTGTGCTCCTCATTGAAAGTAATTAAAGAATTTGTCTCAACATCTCTCCTCTGCAGGTCTCATCAGTGTTCCTGGTTTAACTGACTTTGGGTTTTGGGGTCAACATGTCCTGTTTGCATTATCAACGCAAGCCTGAGGTTGTCGTGGTTGGGAGGCCACACTGTGCTGGGAAAGGGATGGATGGGATTTACTGTAGCCAAGGTGCTCAGATTGGACAGCCAGCAGGCTTGCACCCAGGCCTTTCAAACCACTGCTTTCAGGGCTGTTGCTGACCTTGCTCACTCTATGTCCTGCCAAAAGCCAGCTGTGCTTAGCTGAGCTTTGTGCTTTGCTGCAGTATGAGCGTTGCACTCAGCCTTCAAAACCACGTGCTGGCAGGGAAGTTGCTGGCACAGCTGCAGTAATGCCAAATGTCTGCAGCCGTATAAGCCTGCTGATAAATCCCCCTGCTTGTGCTATGCTGATAGTGGGGTGGGTGAGGGGGCTTGTGGCAGGGGAAGGAGAGGACAGATCGTTGTGTGCAGTGTGCCTGGAGCTGAAGCAAGTTTGGTCAGGTCTTTTTGCTGCACAATACATGGGCTGTGTTCTCTGCTCATTCCCCAGTGTTGACACATCTGGCAGGAGCCACTCTGTGTTCCCAAGTCTCATGAGCACCAGGGCAGTTGCAGCCTCCTGCCATCCTCTTGCAGGCAAACCATCCTGGAAAATGTCTTCCTTGCCCCAGTAGCAGCCATACTATCAGAAGCCTTCCCACCATGCTTGGGGAGAATATCACATTTCAGCCACAATCCCCTCATAGAGGAGCATCTGTGTTCTCTCTCAGCTCCTCCTCACAGCCACCCATTAAGTGGGGACTTGATGCTGAATTTCTGGGAGGGGTCACGTTTGTCAACTGTCCATCACACGCTGCAGTCAACCAGGGCCCCCTTCTGTCCTAGTGCAACCGGCTGCAAGCTGCTTCCTTAATATGGGAACAAACATGGGGCTGCAGATGGGCTGGGGGTTCAAAGCGATCCCTCAAGAGGGAGGATGACCTGTTTACTTTGACAGGGCTTGCTTAGTGGGTGGCTGTGGAAACCTCAGCGCACGGCTTTACGGATGTGTTGTGGCTTATCTGTCATGTTGGCCTGGAGTCTCATGGCTGTGCGAGATTGAAGACTGTAAAATCTGGAGTCAGTCTGCTTGTGCACAGTTCTGGTCAACAACTATTGCTTGCAGCTGAGGACATGAGGGTCTAGTGGGAATGATTTTGAGCTTGCTTCTCCTTGGGCTGGCCACGCAGCCTGACTCTGCAAGCCTTCTGTGGGGACAAGGGACAATGGGATCCAGCCTCTCTGCTGGGATGCATCATGGACCTTTTGTCACCCTTGCTGCCCCTACGAACTTCCCCCTCGAGGGTCCTGTGTCCAGTGGTCCTGAGTTTTGCAGTGTCACTAAGCCACTAAGTGACTGGAAATGGCTGGGATGTGCTAGAACTGAGCTTTCCTGGGAATTCCCTGCATGGATGCCATAGATTTGTTAGTCCTTGTGCTGTTGTGCAGGACTGCTGTCTGTAAAAGCTGTTTGCAGAAGTAGTCTGGAGCTGTTTGCAAACCTTCCAGGCTGGGTCTTTGCCTTAATCTTTGTGATTAGCTTAAATGGAACACAGCAGCTGGGCAGCTGGGAAGCCTGGGAAGTGGGACAAACACATTTGAAATCCAAAGCTTCCCAGAAGTTGCATTATATTGAGTTCAGTACTGAGAGACTGGAAGGACAGCTTTTTATGTGGATATCCTCTGAGCAGAAGAAGGGAGTGGGTTTGAGTGGAAGCTTGTGGTGTGCATATTCCAGCAACCAGGGCCAGGCAGGAGAGCTATGCGGTGAGGATGAAGGAAGGTGTGGGTGCCATATTTTCTCTTGGTTCTTGTTCCACCAGGCCTCTTCTAACACTGAGTTCAAGGCTGGAGAAACCACTGGTCTTCCCAGATGTAGCCCTTTGCAAACCACAGATAACAGCAAGATGGCTGTGAGGATGAGGACGCATCGGGTGTTTGCATGGAGACCCACGAGGGGTGCAACTGATCCACTCTGTGTGCCAGGAACTTGGTGTAGCTCCAGCTGCATATCCCCACCTACAGCTTTCTGCACCCTGCTCTTCCCAGGCAGCTTGGGGCCAGCTCACTGGGACCTCTCTTGCACAAGGAATGATTCATGCCTGGGACTTGCCCTTATCACCGTGCTTGGGGATGCATCTCCCATTGAACCTGGGAGCTCCCAATGGGTTTAGGAAGAGTGACAACCACACAAATTAATTCAGTCTGTAAACCTTTGCTGCAGGGCAACCAGGGGTCACTGCTCCTCCTGAGCACACAGGGAAGCCTGTGGCAGTGGGGGGTGAATGGACACTGCACATAGCTCTGGGGAAGTCCTTGAAGGGAGATTTGGGTCTGCAATCTCCAATGAGTGTCACTCACCCCAAGGAAAGATCTTCTGATGTCCCATGTCATTAACTTAGTGTATATAAAGTGCCTCTTCCAGCAAAGTGTGCTGAGCCCAAGAAGCAGCCAATTCTCAGGACAGCGGGGATTTCCAAAAGATTTAGTAAAAAATGTTATAATATTTGACAAGGGTACAGGGATGAACAAGAAAGACGGTGCACGTGTCTGGTGGACCACTTAGTAAATAGCACATCCCCATGCTGGAGAACGTAATAAAGTATTTTTCAATAAGACAGTGTTTTTTCCCGAAATCTCTATTTGACTAAGGAGTTTGCAAGGCAGATAACATCAAGTGGGAATGGAGAGCAACTTGACCTCCAAGGGCTGTTTGGATGTTTAGAGTTCTCCTTATCTTTGCAGTGCTATAGCCAAAGTGGCTGTGTGTGATCCTGGCTGGATGCAGAGCTCAGGCTCGGCAGCAGAAGTTGTACTTACTCTTTTAATTCT
This sequence comes from Centrocercus urophasianus, assembly GCF_019232065.1. Taxonomy (NCBI): domain Eukaryota; kingdom Metazoa; phylum Chordata; class Aves; order Galliformes; family Phasianidae; genus Centrocercus; species Centrocercus urophasianus. Next base: position 671,852 of record NW_024885421.1, read on the forward strand.
CCGTGACAGAAGAGGAACTGTGAACTTCTTCAGGTTCCAAAAGAGCTATCCAGGCAACTAAGTCAAATCTGATGATTGGAAGGTTGAGTTTCTCCCAGGCTGAGGCTGCTTACATGACAGTTTGGTGGTCCTGGTTTCCTGTGGCTCCCAGGAAAAGGAGCACACAGCAAAGACAAAGAGAGCAGGAGCATCGTTGGAAATTTCAACACTAAAATGGTACAATGAGACTGTTGTTTTGCAATGCTGGCAACTCTCAGAGAGACCTTTGGGACTGGAGCAGAGCCCTGCACAGATGGGAATTAGGGCCATGGCCCTTGTGGTCTTCCTGGGGGTGCAAAATCCCCCTCCTAATTGCAAACGCAGTCAATTACTGTTGGGATATGTGGGGCACGATCTGGTCTGAATCTAATCTGGGCTGCCCCAGAGCTGCCCCAGATGTCCTCCAGACATCTGCAACAATCAGAGTCTGCTCTGCTGCCAAGAGTTTGGGATAGAACCCTCTGGAAGAGGCAGGAATGGAACCTTTGTACCACAGTATACTACAAGCAGGAGCTGGACCTCCAGAGCTGGACTGCAAGGATCCCTGGGTACGTGCAGAACCACTCTGCAGCACAGACTCTGGAGGCAGATCTGCTCTGAGTGCATGGGAATGCCAACTCTAGCAGTGTCTGTGTTCCACAATGACCCTGCTTGTGCTAGAATCATCTTAAGGTCTCCATCGCTCTCTGCAAAGGAGAAAGGCTACAATGAACCGTTCTCTAATGAGAGGGAGATGGAAAGAGATAACTGCCAGAGCACAGGGAAAAACAAGATTTGGAGCTGGGGCTCTGCTTGATGCACCCCAGCCGGCCAGTGAGTCCTTCGGCTCAGCGGGTGGCTGCAGGCAGTGTTCAATGGTCTGGAAGCAGTGTGGGGCTGGAAATTCCCTTTGGGGCTGGGGATCAGGCAGCACGGCTGTTTACAGTGAGGGAGCAGCAGGGAAGACTTACAGGGCCAGGCACCGAGAGACCTCCCGGCAGCATCCGCCTGCCAAAGCTTTGGAGACACGTCACGTGGATGGAGACAAGACTGACCAACTTGTTGGGTTAGAGGAGCTCTGAGGGTGTTTCTTGTTTTCTAGGGTATTATTTGTGGAAACCGGGTGCTGTAAACATGGGAGAGGTCAACACTGCAATCATTGTGTGGAATAAACTGTTGGCCATGGCCAACCACAGTGATGGAGAATTACTTGCAGGTCTTTCGTTTCTTTTCAAGCTCTGCAGCTTTGAGCCAGAATTTGTGTCTGACAAGTGCCGCTGTAGAAGAAATTCGGTGGAACACAAAGTATTTGGGTGCCTGTAAAGGCTGCATACCAATCTGCTGCACTATAGACACCTATTATATCTTCCCAGTGCCATAAAGGGAGATTCTGTCTTGGTTACACCATATTATCTCTTTAATAATCTTTTTATGGGTCCTTCTTCATCCTTTTCTCAATACCTTATCCTTTTTCCTTCTGAAAGGCTGACACCAGAATGGACTGTGTCAGCAGCAGTCAGATGTGCCTGTGCATGGACGTACATCACTTTTAAAGCTCAGAGTGTGATTCCTTGGCAGTAGTGCCAGCCATGAGTTTTGTAAGCACAGATTATTTTTTTTTTTTTGGCTGCTGAAACTGTTGAAATTGAGCACTCTGGTAGACTGGAGGACTGTCTGTATTATGCTTACACAAGAGTGGCTGGCCTGATTGATCACATCTCTGAGCTCAGTCAGTGATAGTTCCTGGCCTGAGATCAGACAGGACAAACATACCCATTTCTTCTGTCCTTCATGTTTATCAAAATAAAGCTCCCTAGCTATGGCCTTTCAGTCTCAGCAGCACTCCAGCTGTTCCCAGTGCAAAGCAGCTGGACGATTCTCCTAGAGCTAAGATGGGTGCTACCACTGCAAGGTCCTGGGGGGCTTTGGCAGGAAGATGCTTCCAGGAGGTCTCTTGGCACCTGGCTCTGTAGCTCTTCCCTGCTGCTCCCTCACTGTAGCCATCGTGCCAGATCCCCAGCCCCAAAGGGGTTTTCCATCCCCCCACTGCTCCTGGCCTATTGGACACTGTCTGCAGCCACCCGCTGAACCGAGGGGCTCGGATGCTCACCGGCTGGATGGAGCATCTCAAGCAGAGTCCCAGCTCCACACAGTGTTTACCCCACGCTCTTCCCCTTTGCCTCCTTTGGAGACCAATTCGGAGGCCAAGCCATATGGCCAGTCCCATCTTCCCAGATCTTTGGTGTATCTGAGTTAATTTCACCTCTGTACATGTCTGCAAGGAAGTTGATCTTCATCACGTGATTGGTGCAGAGTACCCTTGATGTTGCTCCTGGCTGCCAGAATGACTCTCAAGTCACTGCTTGTGCCTTAAAGCACTGTCTCATTATTGATCCAGCTGCTGTTGGTTTTTGATGGCTTCACTGCTCTGCTTGTATTAGTCCTAATGACTAGTCATGTTTAGAATTTGAACTCATAACTTCTTCCTATTGCTTAATTGTATCTGGGCAGAAGAGACCTGTGCACTGTGGAGCAGGGCTCTCTGAGCAGCCCCAAACATTTCCTCTCTATCCAACAGCTGTTTTCTCTCCATGCAATTTCTGGGAAGAGTTCAGGCACCATTCAGAGGCTGGTACTGGCTCTGTCTGTCTAAAGGCACTCATGGTACACAAAGCTACCATTCCACCAGCCCGTGCCCAATGCAAAGCTTGACATCTCCTCATTCCATGGACTTCAATCCTGTCTTTTGGCTTTTTCCGTTTGCTTTTCCTACTGTTGGGTTGCTGCTTCCTTGTTTGATGCTGAGCTGTGAGCAGAGCTGAAGCACATCCAGTTCCCAGCTTACTTGATGCTCTAACATCTTCTACTAACCCTCCATAGCCTTCTTGGTTTTTTGCTTCATTTCCCTTCGGCAGCCTTTAATTTCTTTTCCCCCCCTCCTGCCAAGCTTGCTGCATTTGCCAGATCCTGTCTGCTATATGCAGTTGGATACATTCTCTCTGGCCAAGCCCTTTGGGGCTAAATTCATGCCAGGGGCAGCACAGGGCTGCTTGGCAGATGCTAGGTGTCAGCAGCACGGCTCTGCCTGCTTTCAAACTCAACATCCCACATCCCTCAGCATAAAGCCATGAAGTGGAGAAGGAGTCGCTTCCTTTCTGACAACACTCAGCTGTCTCTTTTCCCAGCAGTTTCCCTAAGTCTCTTTGAATTCAAGCTATGCAGGCTGCACTGGGACGGTGCTTCTGTGTGTCCTTGCTCACAGCCCAACCCAAACCTTTCTGACTGCCTGGCTCGGCTCTCACATGCCTGGTCCATTGCCTGAGGGATTTACGACTTGTTACCTCTCTGTTTTCCACAACAGCTGGACTAGTACCAGCAATTCCCACTACCTTCTATTTACACTGCAGGGAGGGAAACAGCAGGGATTCTGAATCAAGCCTTGCCATGGTGCTTGATGGGAGAGGAGCTGAACCAATGCTTGGTGACAGGGCTGAGGACCAAGTGAGAGGGTCACTCATTTTGGAGGGCTATGAAAACACAAATTGCCCCACTCTTCCATGCAGCACTCACTTCTTTCTCACCAAGAGCAGGAGCATCTCACTGTGTCCCATCCCTAACACAAACCTTGCCACTCTAAGGATGTCTCCACTGTGCCACAGAGGGACCAGCATCACCCCTTCCAGCACAAGCTGAGTGTGCTGGTGCCACAGTGACAAATGTACAAGCTCACACCAGCCTGAGCCCAGAAGATGCCATGTACTGGGCTGTGCATGGCCAAGAGGGTGAGAGCATTTTTTTCTGATTGGAAGGGGTAACAAAAGCCAGAGCCAGCCCAGCCCCTTGCTTTTGGATCAGGGGGGTAGTGCTATGGGCAGCGCTGCACCACACAGAGGATGGAGAAGATCTTGCCACGCTGATCACTCACGCAGGTTTCTCTCACCACTATCAGTACCATTTCACTCCATGCACATTTTTCTGCACATTTTTTCTGTGCATTTTTTAATCCGCTCCCAGAGCTGTTTAACACGTCCATGGCCATATGGGTGAGTAAAGGGTTAACTCCTAGCATGACTCTCAGCTGGGAAAATGCCTTTCTTTGGGATCAGAGGGTCTGGGGTACACGGCGCACAACACTCTCTCTGCCCAAAGACACCAAAGCCCTGCAGTTCAGCACCCGTTTATGGGGAGGAGAGTCCCGGGTTGTGCTTCCCAGCACGCTGTGCTCACTCCGCTCTTCCCATCAGCCCTGCTGCACGCCGAGGATAGGGAGGCAGCTGCCGCGTGTGCCGCTGGCTTCCAGCAATTCTTTTCCCGCTTCCTAAGGATGCCATGAAGCACGTTTCTATACGGTGCGGGCTGGCAGGCGGCCCTCTCCCCTTCCCAGTGATAGGGGCTTTCCAGGCTGGGCTCAGCGAGGTGCCTCAGTGGCTTTCTCCTGGGAATCGGGGGCTCTGCGGGAAGGAATTTGCTGGTCAGCGGGTTGAGTGAAGCTGAACGACCCTATTCCTGTTAGCAGAGACTTTAATTTGGATGCAGCATCCAAAAGGATTTGGAAATTCCCACCCCCCAGCTTGGGTCTCCTGGATGCCCTTAGTCCATGCATGCAGCTGAGAAGTCTCTGTGGCTGGTCCTGAGTGAGCTGAGGAGCAGACCCCACTGTCCTGTCGTGCACAGGGTGCTCGGAGCAGAGCTGGGGTAGCAGAGGAGCTCTGTGGCCTCTCCTGACGTGTGGGAATGAGATGCCAAACTGCAATGCAGCAAGCTGGGGAAGCAATTCATAAGCAAACCCCAGGCTCTGGCACTGGGGTGAGGGGTGCATACAGGGCATTTGAGATGAAGATCTGAGCAAGTTGCCTGCAAGCTGCTGGGATGATTTCAGTCTTGGAAAAGTCTTGCAAGCAAGGTGGCTGTGGTCTCTGACTGTTTTTGCCTATAGGTCCTGTGGGTCACTGTAATCTCTCCTCTTCCTGCAGTCTGGGATAAATGGCTTGAGTTGCCCAAACCTGTGGCACTGCAGCATCAAGGGGTATTTTCCAGCACTGCAGAAAGGCATCCTGTCTGGTTGTATTCTTCTCCCTGTAGCTATCTCTACCGCTGTTCCTGAGCTCTGGTGGCTGCAGGAACCCAAATTGGTGAGCAATTGGTTAATGGGGGTACAATGCAAGAAACTGTGCCTGTCCAGAGCAGAGCAGTGCTGCTCCTGGAGTCTGCTGGTGTTGGAGAGCCCTAAAAAACCTTTCTTCTATCTCCCAAAATTTAGATCTGCCTCATGACTCCCTGCAGACAGGGATGCTCATCCCTATCTCCCTGCCAGAAATGCCTTGCTTTCTCCTGGATGTGAGGGATAGAAGATAGAGGAGAGCACATAAGGTGAAGGAGGATTTTGGAAAGGGAGGCAGGAGTGGAAGTGGGCACAGATCCCCTGCCCAGGTTACGTGTGGCTCTGCACATTGCCTAGCCTGTGCCCAGAGCAAGAGCATGCTGCTGGGTACCCCTGCCCTGAGCTTGTGCACCTCCAAAACAACTATCCTGGGAGTAATGGAGTGAGGGTCCACTCAGCTGTTTTCTTTCTGATACAAATTTCAGTGACCAGAAAATTGCTAACAGTGATGCCTGCAAAGGAAGCACATGCCCTGACCTTGCTCAGCAGCTCAGGCCATGTTTGGGGCTGGCCAGAGGATGCTACTACAGTGTCTTGAAAACAAGAAAGCAAGGGACTTTCCAGGAGCAGCCAGACCTGGGACCAGGCATGGAATCCAGTAGGGCTCTGTGCAGTTTCTCAAAGCTCTCCTGGGGTAATTCACTTATTGTAGGGGCAAGCAGTGGCATCTCTCTCCTCCCTTCGCATCACTCACCTTGACATCGTATGGGTACCAAGACAAGCCTAATCAGGGTGGATGGCAGGGAGGGAGAAAGAAGGAAGAGTGATCTTGGCTCTCCAGCACATGGATCTGTGGTGGGACAGAGGCACTCTGACTATCCCAGATGTGCAACGCCAGGGCATTCCCCCTGGTGCTCATAGATGCCACTGATACTTTGGGGTTGGAGTGACATCCGATGGCATGTGGGGATCTACACTGCCAGGCACTCTGGAGAGATGCACCCACAGGCAATCTGCTGCTGCCCATGGACCATTGCCCCTTCTGTGTGGAGAGCTCAGGCATCTTATCAGTGCTTTGCTCTCTGCTGGGACTTTGTTCTCCCCTTGGGTTACTCATTGCCATCGATGATTGATAATGAGGATCTTTATCAGGAACTGCTTTAAACTTCTGGGGCTTCACTAGCAGCACACTGGGGCTCAGGCAGCAGGACTGAGGGAGGAACTCAGACTCCTCCTTACAACTGGAGAACCTATGAGGGCTCTGGGGACACAATCAACATGGTCAGCAGAAAGGATGGAGGCCAGGCTGGGTCAGGAGGGTCTGTGATAGGGGGAGGGTGATAAAGGAGCTCCTTGCTGGTGGTGGCTGCCCAGGGGGCTGAAGGGACCCAGCTCTTCTCAGAGGGACCCTGGGTCTGGGTGAGAAGAAGCAGTACAGGATGCACCCAGGGAAATTCCAATTAAACAGAGGGAAAATGTTTTCAACATGAGAACATTTTGAGTGTTGGAACAGGTTGCCCAGACTGTTGTGAAATCTTCATCCTTAGTCGTGAAATCTTGATCCTCCGTCTCTTCCAGTCTGTGGCATGGTGACCGAGCCCTTCCTTTGGGTTTTGCCACTGCAGTTGAGCTCCCTCAGAATCACTTCTTGCCAGATCCGTGCCCAGCATGTCCTGCTGAAGAGCTCACCGTCTCCTACCTGACGGACAGTGCCTTGGGCTTCAAGAGAATCTCACCAGCCATTTCCCTCATCTGGTTGAGTTCCCTGCTCAGCCCCAGGTCCCCACAATAAGGTGACACAGAGAGGGTGCAGACACTCTGGATCTTCATGTATGCAGAGAGGGAGCAAGATGTACTATCTCCCCCAGCCCCATTTGCACCATGGACCCTGCACATCCCAATAGTAGAGATGCACTCAAGAGTTTTGGGGGGCTCCCAGAGTAGCTTCGGAGAAGAGCTGAGAGAGCTCGTATGTGGACGTTCAGCTCCTCCTACATCAGGAGAATGTCTTGTCTTGGAAGCAAAGCACAGGCTGGGGAATCAGAAGATTCCCTCCTTGGTTTTCCTGATGACTTGGCCACCTGCCAGGGTCACTGCCTGGGGAGCCAGCAGGCAAGCAGTAGCAGCTGGGAGCAGGCAGCGGCAGGTTGTGGGATGGGGTAGGAAACAGGAGCCCAGAAATTACCTGGACGTGCCGGGGGCTGTGTCTCCGGTGTGCCCCCCGCGTGGCACCCTGTGCTGTGCTGGGCAGCCAGGAACAAGACAGAACTGGTCCGTAAAGGGGGGCTCACTGCTTACGGGAAACTTCCACCCTCCATCTCCTCCATCACAGCCTCTAGTGGGCTGACTGCCAGGGGGACTGAAAACGAAAGCAAAGCGACTGCAGATAAATTGGAGCAGCCGAAGCTCAGGACAGCAGTGTGTGTCCTGCTGCTCAGCATCGCGAGGCTCAGCACCCACCATGGCCCTGCGCGTCCTGCTGCCTCTGCTCCTGCTGGCTGCTTCTCTCCTGCTCCACCAGGCTGAAGGTGAGGGCTGTAGGGAATGTGGGGCAGGAGTCAGGATTAGGGTTAGGGCTCTGCATAGAGTGCAGTGGCCCTGAGAGCAAAGGGTGGTGGTGTGGTGCAGGTGGGTGTTTGGGTGTCTGGGTGGGGTGGCAGCACCCCAAGCTTGGGGGCAAAGCAGGAAAAAGAGCCCATTCCTGCTTTGCCCCCAGCAGCAGTGCAGGGGTGGCACTGTGTGTCACATATCGCTGCAGTGGGGCACTGGGAAGCAGGGTTCCCATCCTTATTTTGGTGCCCCAACATCATTCCCCTGCATTGCTCAGGGGAAGAGATAGAAGCAGTTGGATGGAAGGAAGGTGTTTTTAGTTTGCATTTAGTTTTCCCAGCTCTAATTTCTTAGGAATAGGCGATAAATTGTATGAATCTCTCTTACGTTGAGATGTTTTGCCCATGACTGTAGTAGGTAAATGGCCATGCCGTTCTTAGCCCATGAGCCTTTGTTCATCCTGTTCTCTCCCCCTGTTCTTTTACGGAGCACTGTGTTGGAGCTGACCTGCCCATCAGTGTGAAACAATCACAGCATCACTCCCGAGGAACAATGACTCACATTGTGCTTCCCTGGGGTGCGAAGGTGCCTTGGCTCAATGGGGCACCAAAATCTCACATGCCCCCTCTGTCCCCCAGGTGTGGACAATCCGGCCTCAGACTGCTGCCTGAAGACCAGCCAGAAGACCATCCCCATCAAGCTGGTGAAGACCTACAGCATCCAGGGCCCTGAGTCAGGATGCGTGCTGCGTGCTGTTGTGTAAGTACTCCACTGTGGTCTGAGCCCTCCCTCCCTGTGTGCTCCTTCTTATTCAGCAGCAAACCCATCTGCCCATACTCCCAGGTTCACCACCAAGAAGAACATGAAAATCTGCTCCTCTCCTACCGACCCCACTGTCCAGAAGCTGATCAAGAGCCTGGACAACAGAAGAAAAAACCCTTCCCAGCGCAAACCCAAGAGGCAGAAGAAGAAGCAGGTCTAAGCAAGGCCTGAAGAGGTAGGTGAGGGGCAGACTGGGAGGGAGGGGATCACAAGCTGGAGAAGGGATGGCAATGATGCTGTCCCGCATCCCAAATTCACCCCCTCAGCAGCCTGGGGATGAAGCTGGTGGCAGAAATGCTTGGGGACACTGCCCCACAGCCACAGGTTGGGGTGTGCTGAGACACTCAATCTCTCCTTGCCCTCTTCCCTAGGACAAGAACTTTCCCCACTGACCACCGACCAGCAATGGACACCTGCAGCACACTCACCTTCCAGCGTGGGGCAAGAGGGGACTGTGCTCTGCCCCATGTCCTCCACCCCTCTGTTGGCACCCCCTTTCCCCAGCAGGGAGCTGAGCCCCAGCAGTGAGCACCTTCACCATGGTGGGGGGGTTCCTGCAAGGCACCTGGTGGGACGGCAGCTTCATTTGGGGATATTATACATTTGTATTTATATTAAAGACTCTGCTTTACACAGTTGCACCTGGAGGGCTCTGCTTGCTGCTTCACAGAGCACCATTTATGCTGCAGACTGGCTTTTCTGGAAGATGGCTCTTATTTTTATACCAAATAAATGATGGCTGCAGTTCATTCCCCTCTAGCCCACTTGCTCTTTTCCAGCTTCCAAGCAGTGCCCAGGGCCAGGGTGCTGCATCTCACAACACCCATGGTGGCTGAGAGCAGCATGGGGACTGCAGGTTCTGCTATACTGTTGGGCTGGAGCTTACCTTTAGCTTCAAGTTGTTGCAGTATCACAGTAGGAAGATAGGTTTTTTTCCAAATATCCTTTGATTTTTTTCAATCCTTTTTTTTTTAGATATAAAATTGCAATGAGGTCAGAGCAAACTTCTCATTTTAGTGCGATTTTACCGCTTTGTCCTCACTCGTTTTTGCTGTATTCAGAGATTGAGTCATTATTAAGCAAAGTGCTTTGCTTTCAGGAGCGATAAAAGAAACTCTCTTAGGCTTTCTTCTCCAAAACGAAATGTGTGCATGGTGGAAATAGTGCACAGAAGAAGGCTATGCAGGTGCAGCAATAGAAGAATCTGCAGAATTCATTGCAAATACAATAGTGAGCAGCTCTATCAAACCCTGAGCACACTGAAAAGTGAGGCTGCAAGCAGGTGGGTGGATAGATCCCCTGACTGCAGTCTCCCCACTGTGCTGAGGAACAATGGAAAGGCTCTGTAAAAGCCACAGTGCTGTTTGCTTTTGGCCTTCAGACGTGGACTTCAGTCAGTAAGGGTCTATTAAGCTGTATGATTACAGTAATAGGATTTGTGGGGCTTAAAAATTTCAGCATAGGAAGTGTGCTGGCTGGCGAACACTTGTAGCTGAGTGCTTCTATTGAGTGCATTTATATGGCTGATTGCTTTATCTGGTGAGCGTTGAGGTGTATTCTTTTAAGACTGTAAAGAAACTGTGAAGAACCCGATACCGACCCTGGGCACTGAGCTGGCCCTGTGCCACAGTGCGGCTGTCCGGGCTCCAGGCAGGATGCAAGGCAATAAAACATATCTTTCAAACACAAACACAATCCTTCTGGCTCTCATGACCGTCTTTGGGGAGAGTGGGAAGGGTGGGGAAGACAGGTTAGGGTGAAAGGGCTGCACCGCACATCATCCCCACAGCCATGACTTCGTCTCAGAGCCGTGCTCCTGTGCTCTCTGGGATGTTAGAGGAGTTATTAATGGGGCTGTGACTTGCTCTGGTCATACGGGAGTGCATGCACAGGCATCCGGCCGGGGCTGACGTGAGTCTGCAAGCCATCCTCACTGCAAAACACTGTTACAGAGGAAAACAGGGTGAAAAGAACGTAGCAGAAACCTCAGGTGGGAGCAGACAAAAAAACTGCTGTCATGCATGGCAGGTGCAATAGCACCAGAGAACACTCCAATTATACTCTCTGAGCGACAGGCTGGAGGAACAGCGCTGGGCTGGGGGGATTTCCAGGAGCTGGGCCACCCTGGAGCAGACAGGATTAGGTGACAAGCAGAAAGTAGCCAAGCAAGAGAGAATCCACAACATGCAGCCAAAAGAAGGAAAGTCCTGAGTGTGAGCCAAATGATCTGCTCAGCAATTACCCGGTACAGATGAGGCTCCTGGCAGCACAGCATGCTGGGCTGGGATGCTGGGCTGAGCTTCAGTGATGCTCACCTGGGGACACATGCACAGGGTTGGTCCCTCCATGCTGTACTGATGACAACACATGGGAGCATGCACACTGCAGCTCTGCAGATTGGTGCTTACAGGGCTACACGGGTGCTAGAAGGGCGGTGATCTCCAAAACTGTGGTGTGTAGACACGTGCCCTGCAGGAGAGTGGTTTCCTCTGGACCTTGTTTCCCTCAGTGGTGGAACTAGGGGAGGAACTGTGGGTTATTAAGTGAGAGATATGCTCATGGAGAGCCAGCATTTCCAACCACATCATCCCCCTGGGCTCTGTCCTCCTGCTTCAGCATGGAGATGGAGAAGAGGATGGTGGGCAACGGGGCTCCCACTCTCCCCAGTGTCAGCCACTTAGGAACTGGCACAGAACTGCCTTCCTGTTAGCCAAGACCTCAAGACCCTCTTTGCTCTTTTCTGGCCAAAGTCAAGTGCTCACTGTTTTTTCCTTAATTCCATTTTGACCTACAATTGACTACATTGACTACATTCTCTCAGCTGGAGGAGATCCCAAGGAGATCCTGGGTGCCACGCTGCAGTGGGACTGAGATGCTGTGGGAGACATGGAAGCCTCCCATGTCAGAAGCTTGTAGTAGAGGCATGGAAATCAAAACAGCTGTGATGCAGTCTCACATTTCTCAATGAGGTGAATGCAGCCAGGCCAGATCCTGCCACGGGGGCTGGCTGTGTCTGAGCTTGCTGGAATTCCCCTTTTGCCCTTTCTAGCTCCTTGGCTTGGAGATGGAGAGCAGAGCACTGCACAACACCCTGGTAAGAGGGGGTCTCAGGGAGGACAGCAGCATGGCTTGTGCCTCCTGAACAGAGCCCAGTGATGTATAACAATAGGTTGGATTTCCTACGGGAGCCCCCTCTCTCCCTCATGCGTTGTTCCCACTTTCATTAAGAAATTCTTCCTCAGGAGTGAGCGCGAATCACACCAGAGTGGGGGGGATGGTCGCTTGGATGTGCTTTGTGGCTAACCACATTCTTCTTAGAAATCTCACTGACCCCAACAGAGGGGGAAACTCATCGCATCCCCTTTTCCCAACGTGGAAAGCCCCTTTCCTCAGTCTCTCATGGTCCTCCTGGGGAGCAGAAGTGACTCCAGCAGCCATGCTTTCACCCACTTGGCACTGGGAAAGCTCCATGTCACATGCAGGAAAGCAGAGCCTCAGTATTTCTCAGGGGCTGAGGGCTGCTGGAGGTGTTGCAGGAGTTATTCTCCCCCCAGCCCCCAGGATGCACTGCCACACCTTTTGCTCATGGCCTGTCCTTTGCCATGAGGACAGGGCCCCCAGAAGTGCCAGGAGGAGAGATCCCAAAGGAGGGGACCTCCAGCACTCCCTGCTGATCCTGCACCATCCTCCTCGCCACAGGATCTCTGCCAGCATCAAGGGAGAATGAGTGGATATCAGGTCCCAGCACCAGACTGCATCCACATGGGACTGATGAATGATGTTAATCCTCTGCTGCCTAAATTCCTCTTCCACCCACCAAGATTTCTTTGCAGTTAATAAGCTTGGAGAGTGCTGAAAGTGGGAGGGTCTGACTGCAGCTATGCTTGCACATCCTGTTTGCACTGCTCCTTCTGCCTGCCAGCTTCCTCCTGTCCCCTCCGGCAGTACTGACATGCTGGGCACGGGCACAGCTGGAGGAAAGGCTCTCCTGATGGAAAGCACAGTGCCGTGCACAAGGTGGCACCAGCAGCCAGCCACACAGGGATGAGGCACTTTGGCAGGTGGCATGGCTGGAGCTTCCTCTTCCTATCCCGGACTACGGAAGGAGCAGATCGCTATCTCCTACTGCTGAGAGGAGCAGAGGGATCTCCTGTCCCCAAGGAGACCTTTGTCCCTGTGTTGCAGTCTCCACCGAGGTGCAAGGAAGGGCTGAAGCTGAAGCAATGGAGAGGGTGCAGGGGTGGAGATTTCAATCCAAGACTTGACTATCCTTGTGGAGAAATATTTTTCCTGATATTAATGGGCATTTCCCTGAGTGCAGCTGGTGCTTCTCTCCCTATCTCCAGTTCCCTCCAAGAGGACCCTGGCTCTACACCTCTCCAAATGCCTGTGGGGCAGGAGTGAGATCCTTTCCACTGTCCCTTCCACAGGCTGCATGCCCCACACCACGCACCAGGGCTGGAGCAGGCTGGCTGAGGGTGGTGGTGTTGGTGGCACTGTCCTGACGGTGACCTCAAGGAGGGACAGCCTCTGTCTCTTCTCTGCTCTGAAGGTTTGCAGCAGGAGTGTGCTCTTTGCTCCTGGTGATGCCTGCACGAGCAGTGAGTGCTGGCAGCCAAGCCTCCGTAGGGGATTTCTGCCCATGTGCTGAGAGTATACACTTGCAGAAAGATATGCAGCTGTCTTTGGCCATGAGCCCATTTGCTCCAGGGACACCTGGAAACCACACTGTCTTTTGGCATGTACGCTCAGCCAGGCTCCATCCACCAGCGCTGCACAGACTCTCCAAGTTCAGGCAGTTCTGAATGTGTCTGGTGTGCTGGCAATGGGGAGGGCATGGAGGTGGAGGGGCAGCCAGGCTCCTGCAAACAAGTTGGAAGCTTTAAAGGCAGCCAAGCAGCTTCAATACACACTCATCTCTGGGGGATGAGCCCCATCCAGTGGGGATGTCCCAGAGAGGTCCTGGAGGAGGGAGTGGGAAATGCACGGGATGAGATCCCATAAGTGTTTTCCCAGGGACCAGGGGTGAGGATCTTGACCGAAGCCCACATGCCCTGGGAGAGCACTTGGCTGTGGGGAGGCTGAGCAGCTGGCTGCAAGGAAAGCTGACGGGATGTTCGGGAACTGCACAAAGATCAAAATGCTGCCTGCTGTGATTTCCCACCCGTCTTCACCAAAAGAAAGTGAAAGCCACGGGCTGGGACAGATAAATAGGCAGTGGAGAGCACAGCAACAGATCGCAGCAAGCTGTGCAGAGCTCACCTCTCCTGCCCGGAGCACCACCGTCTGCAGCCCCTCCTCTGCCTGACTCAGTGACACAATGCAGCGGATGCATCTTCTTTGCCTTAGTCTCCTGGTGCAGAGATGTATCCTGAATGGTAAGAAGGAAGCTTTACGGGTGCTTTTCTTGCAGAAGGGCTAGGAGCCAACTTCTTGTTTGCTTTTGTATTTGCAGAAGTAATACAGGGATTCACTGCTGGGGCTTTGCAGCAGCCCTCTTGAATGCTCTGCTGGTAACCCGTCCCAGAGAGACTCTGCACTGCCCAAAGTCCGCAAAGGATCCTACACAGAAAACTGTGCTGGGAACAGTGGCGGAGCATTCCTGCCCCCCTGTGCCCTAGCCCAGCCTGTGCACACTTGATCTGCGTGCTTCCTTTCACCCCCGTGCTTCCTTTTTCCTTTGCCTAAGCAGTCCCTAGCACAACAGGGGAACACCCCTGGCACTTGGAGCACTGGTCTGGGGACAGGGGAGGGCTCTAGGCATGCAGGGTTGCCCCCACCAAGCGGTCGTCTTCCTGCCCCACTCCACGGCCCCACTGTCCACGGAGCCCAGGAGCGACCTCAATAACACGTATGCTGTTCCTCCTCCAGTGTACGCTGGCAACAACGTCCTCGACTGCTGCCTGCGGACCAGCGAGAAGCCCATCCCCCGGCGGATAGTGCAGGACTACCGGATGCAGCTGGTGCAGGATGGCTGCGACATCCCTGCCACCGTGTAAGAGCCCTAGTTCCATGATGGGTGAGGGATGGAGCAAGCAGGAGGCAGGGAGGGAGGCGCAGCAGGGTGAAGGAGGGGTGAGATGGGTTTGGGGAACAGGGAAGGATGCCAAAGAGAAGGAAAGGACATGCAGAGGCTCAGACAGAGCAGGACAAACCTGCTGGGAGGTGAAAATCTGGGGAAAATGTGGAGGAAAGTCATCATAAAGGAGGCGTGGAGGAGGATGGTGATGGAGGCAGTGGGTGAGAACTCAAGCTGTGGAGGAACATCTTCAGAACATCTCTTTCTTTTCCCCTGTGGACCTGGCAGGTTCATCACCGCGAGGGGAAAGCGGCTCTGTGCCCCACCCCAAGCTCCGTGGGTGCTGCACCTCCGAGAGAAGCTGGACGCTAGATCTGCTGGGAAGGTGGGAGCTGGGCCACGCTTCAGGCATGCACTGGGGAATGGGAACAGCGTGGGGATGGGTTGGATCTGCCCCCAAACAGCTTATCCCAGTCCTAGCGGGACTGATGGATGCCACAGCAAATGGCACTGGCAACAAAGCAGAGACCCCTGCTTCTGGCATCTGGCAATGTGCACCTCCGTGGGGAAGGTTTGGGATGAGGTTTGTGGGTGCTTTGCAAGCTCTCTTCTTGCCCAGAGAGGTGGTGGATGCCAGTCTCTGGAGACAGTCAAGGTCAGGCTCTGCCCATAGTCCTGGTAACCACTTCAAGCTGCAGGGAAGGGGCACTGGGAAGGCTCCTGCCTTAGATCCACACTCATCCCAGCTGGGTTTTTCTCTTTCCTAGGTCCCAAATCAAGGCAATTAAGCTATGCAGAAACATGTGCCCAGCCCGAGCACCCAGAGCAGCGCTGACTCCCAGCTGTGACTCTGAAGCTTGTGAAGCCATGAAACCTACCCTGCTTGTATGCCCTGCTGTTGTGCACAGGACCAGCCCTCCTTGGGACTGGTGTCAGTGTGCAGTGCTGGGCACAGCACTTCTGTTCTTTCTTCTCCTTTCTGCCACTGTTGTGACTGAGAAATGTGCATCTGCCCAAGCCATGGGCTGCTTGACAGGAGTCTCGGCCTCAAGGGTTCTCAGCATCACCCCTGCCACTACTGAGGCTGAGGAATTGATTTGATCTGCAGATGAGTTTGTTGGGATCTCAGCCTTCCTGTGGTCTCATTTCCATCACTGGTCTGTTCCCTTAGGTTTCCAACATCAGCCTCAAGCCTGAGCCCTTCTGTATCCCTGGGAAGGGCTGCTCAGTAAAGACTGTACAGGGATGAATGGGAGAGATGGGGATGTCCATTGCCACCATGCTGATTCCATGTTGTTCTCAGGGAACTGGTGGTACAGTTTCTCTCTTGAGCCCTCACTCCCTTGCAGCTTTCTCTCAGTTCACTTTCCTGACAGGTGGAGTGGAGTCAGGGCTGGCATCTGGAACAGGCAAAGGTGCACTGGGGGAGATGTCCCATCCTGGCACTGCTGGGTGCTGTGGAACAACTGGTGTCTACTTGGCCATGGCTTGGCCTGCAGGATGCGAGTGGTGATGGGTATCACTCAGGGTTATTGCCATCCTTCTCGGTCCCTAAGCCTGCCACCATCATCAAAGATTGCTCTTGGCAATGATGCAGGAGCAGTATTCACAACGTGTTCAGGTATTTGCTGCTAGTTCTCTTCAGTGCAATAATTACAGCATTTAGCTGCTTCCTTCCTTCCTTTCTTCTTAAAAAAAAAAAAAAAAAGCTGTGATTTTGTTAAATAAAAAGAAAAGCCTATGAGTTGTTGGCTTGCCTTGTGTTTGAGCCCAAAGAACAATGCAGAGTATGGGGGTGTGTGGAATGTAGGGTGATAAAATGGCTTTCAGGGGTGAGGGATGATTTCAGAGGGTGAAAGGTGGGAGGGAGCATGGAAGGGGAGATTTGGGCTGGACGTTAGGAATACTTCTTTTCTGAAAGAGTGGTCAGGCACTGGAATGGGCTGCCCAGGGAGCTGGTGGAGTCAGTGACCCTGGAGGTGTTCAAGGAACGTTTGGATTTTGTGTTGAGGGACATGGTTTAGTGGGAATTATTGGTGATGGGTGGATGGTTGGACTGGGTGATCTTGAAGGTCTTTTCCAACCCTGGTGATTCTGTGATTCTGTGAAGTGTTGCACCTCCCAGAACAAGCCACTTCAGTACCACCAGTACAGCTGCTGGGAATGGGAGCTTTGCCCTTGTGGTAGAGGGAAAGTGAGGCACAGCATGCTCAGACTGGCCTGCATCTCTGTACCAGCGAGCAGCTGGACTGCACAAGAGAAAGAGCTTTCGGGGAAGTGCAACCTGGTGAAAATCCCAGTGTTCTGCTCCTAGGTGCATCCATGGGTAAGGCACAGCTTCTGCCCCTCATCACCAATGAGCTAGGAGTCCTGGGTTGCTTTACTCTCAGGTCTGTGCACCAGAGCTGTGTACAATCAAGTCTCTAAAACCAAGCCAGTCTGCCATAAGGTTTGCTGCCATAAAGTGATCTCAGGTCCCCTTGGGAGTTGCCCTTTCACCCAAGACATATGTTGGAACAAAATTGCTCCTTTCTGCTAAAGCTTGGGACATACATGCAGGTGCTATGTGTGGCAAGGCTAGCAGCCAAGCACTATGCTCTTGCACTACTGTTATTTGAACACAGGTTAGGAGCACCTGGGAGACTTTTTGAGGGCAGGAAGGATGTGGCCACAGTCTTGTCCCAGGATGCATCCATGGGAGCAGCACGGGGAGGCCTAGGCAGCTGGCGGCTGTTGCCACCAAGCCTTTTTACCCTCCTGTTCAGCTTCTGCCTTTGCTGGTGGTTAGAGTTTCTTTCTCAAGTGTTCTCCCCCCACCACCGTCCTTCTGCTCCATGTGCACTTGCAGTGCCCCAGGCTTGGCTGTCTCCCACCGTAACTTTCCCAGAGCCCTTTCCCCTGCTTTGTCCCTGCTCATTAAGCACAGTGACAGCTCCAGCAATATAATCCTGAGGAGGAGAAGGAGGAAGGCTGGTACGGGAGGAAAAGCCAAGACAAACGATATGAGTGGGAAGGGAGTGTAATTGGTGCTTGCTTTGGCAGAGCCACACTGCTGCTCACTCCATGACATGCGAGGGGCCACAGCAGGGAGGAGGAGGATGCTCAGCATGGATCCGTGCCCGGGCTGAGCTGCTGCAGCTGGTGGGCTCAACTTGAGATAGACCAAATCTATGCTTGGCTGGAGGCAAGGAATCTAGGGCACTGTGCCTTGGTTCCCAACCTTTGCGGACCTTGAGGGAAGGACAGGAGATGCTTCCCTGGGCAGCATGCATGGTCCTGTGGGGAGAACCCTGGAGCTCTCCATGCTCCTCAGTCTATCTTTTGGGAATCTTTCCAAGCCAGCAGGACTCCACACTTGAAAAAAAAAAAAAAAAACAAACCAACAAAAACCAAAAAACAGCACAGCGAGTTTTTCTGATATATGTTAAAAAAAAGTCAATGACTTTTCAGAGGTCATAGTCCTTGGAGAAAGCAGCAAATGCTGAGTTGCAGCCAAGAAACCATTTCAGTAAAAGTGCTCCAAGTCCTCTTGTTTATCTCTTTCTCTCCAGTTGTGTTTTCCTGCTCTTTGCCTAGCCTCTCTGCATCCACAGAGTGGGAGATTGGGACCTGTCACTCTGGGATGCAGACATGCCCTCAGTAGGTCCAGGGTTTTGTTGCACAGACCACTTTGATATGAAGTATTCTGGAGTGTCAACTGAATCACTCAGGGAGCTTTATCAATTCCTGACAAAAATATTTCTCATGTAATGGACTCAAAAGTCATTATAAATAGAAAGCTTTCCAAGGGAGCTGACAAAACAGCCCTTCTTCTGGTTACTGTTCTCAAGGCCAGGAAAGAAAGGCAAGGCTGTACCTATACAAGCAAACCAAACATGCTCTGCATTGTTCTATGTCCCCAGGTCTAAATGCTGGTATCATCAGAGCTTTTCTCTTTCACAGAATCATAGAATCATAGAATGGCCTGGGTTGAAAAGGACCACAGTGATCAGCTAGTTTCAACTCCCCTGCTATGTACAGGGTTGCCAACCACCAGACCAGGCTGCCCAGAACCACATCCAGCCTGGCCTTGAATGCCTCCAGGGATGGGGCATCCATCTTCCAGGCTTGTAAAAGCTGCCACAGATGCCTTCCAAGTGGACACAAGACAGGTCAGGTGTGATCTGCTATGACTTTAGTGTCCAAGTGCAAGGACCAACTTCCTCCATGGTGCTTATATTCTCCACTTGGTGCCATGGAAGAGGCTGCACTCCATGGGCACAATTCCATTGGCACCAGCACTGGATCCAGTTGAAGGTGCTCAGAGACTTGTCTGGGTTGTTTGGGGAGATGAGACTTGTGGACAGATGGGCTGAGTGGGAACCCAGGAGGAGAAAAGCCTTGCTGGTTCCTTCTCATTGTGCTGTTAGCTCTTGCCTAATCAGCAACTTGTGTGGGTGATGGAGAGGATCCGGATTTGGCATCTCTCCGACCCAGGCTCCTTCTGGCTCTTCATTCAGTCCCAGAGCGTCATCTCCGGTGCTGCTTATCTGGATACTTTCTGCTAGGCTTTGTCTTGTGGGAAGATGACAGCAACTTCGGACAAGCTGGGGGTCTCTGAGCAGAACTGCTCCTCCCATGGGTTCTATATCTGAAACCTTATCCTGCAGCTGGGCTGTTCTGGTGGTATGATCCAGCCTACACCATCAGCAAACACTAAAATTTGTATCTGTGAGCGGATCCAGCTCTCCTTGCCCAGGATAGGGGCTGGCTGGATGAATCCCATTCACCTTTACCAAAATGCTGGGTAAAGGTTGGCCCTGGGCTTCCTGGGCTTCCCACTGCCCTGGGCTTCCCACTGCCTTCCTAGCCCCGCTAGGAAGAGGGAGAGAACCAACCTCCAGCCCAGAGCTTTTAGTTTTGTTTCTCCATCTGCTTGTGAGTTTTGTTCTGACTTTTGGTACCTGAATATACAGACAGATCTTTCCGAACAATAACAACAAAAATCCCAGCCCATCCAAAGGAGAGAGATGGGTTTCCAACGATGCTGGGCAAACCCATTTTGAGCAAAGATCCATTTTTTGCTGGCAGGATTTGGGGTTCTCACCCCAGTGTGCCTCACAGGCACTTCCTGAAGCTAGAAAGGTACTGGGAGAATCTTGATGATAGAAGAAGGGATGTGGGAGTTTTTTGGTACCTGAATACTGATTCCTCAAAGCTTGATCTTCATAGCTGGTCATGCTTGTGGATGCAGGGGAAAGCAGAAGAAAAGCATCGACTGGAGGACAAGAACAGCAGCAAAACCCTGCCAGCCCCCAAAAGCGGCCAGGATGTTGGGATGTGCCCTCTTCTCCTGTGCACATGATGACTTTGATCCTTGCCTAGTGCCCTGGAGAAATCATGGTCTGATTCCTTGGTTCTAAGCAGGCCTGGAGCAGGGGACTAACCAGGCTGCTCTTCCTGGTCCAGATTCCTGCAATCAAAGGAAGCCCAGCAGCTGCCTGACATGAGGACCTTTGTCCCCATGGTTTTATGTGCAGAATAGGCTCAGCCACCAGCCAGGTGCACCCTTACCCACTCCCACAGTACCCTTTGGAAAGGGAGGGGAGGCCATCCTCTCTGCCACCGATGCACCCATCTTCTCTTTATGGATGGTAGCAGTAAAACTTGGAGATGAAAGACAAAGCCCAGGAGGACAAGCAAATAGTAGATCTGTCCTGCTGCCAGAACCCTCTGGAAAGTACCTTCCACAGGAGCCATCTCTCCCAGCAACGTGGTAGACATTAATGAGGAGCTTAGTTCCATTTTCTGTGTCACTTCCCACCTCTTCTTCATGTTTTCCATGTAGGAAAGGCTGTGACTGGTGTGCCTCCCTGGCCAGGGGGCTAGGGAAAACTTCCTTCTCTTTCTCTCAAGTGCTCTGCAATATAAAGGCATATCTGTATGGCATAATGGCTCTGGGGCTGTAGGAGATACAGAGCAGGTGGGCACCTCTAGCTTGGATGGGGCTGGAAGGGGACTGAGGAACAGCCAGCTGCTCCCTGAGATCCGCTTGGGAGCAGATCGGAGGAAGAACCATGGGATAAGGGCTGGGTAGTTGGGAAGAAGAGGAAATTTGGAGCTTTTGTCCCAGTTCCTCCATCCCTTCTTCCCAGCTCTATCTGCTGGCCATCGTGTGCTTATTTAGAGGGATGTGGCAGCTGTTCTGTGCCATTGGGAGGGTCACCACCTGCAGCCCCATCTGCTACCTCTTCCAGCACGTCTCACTCTTCTCTGCTTTCTCACAGAAAGAAAGGTTTCCTTCTTGCAGATGTGTTAGCAGGGAAAACTCTCCTCTGCTGGGCTGTGCACCATCCCCACAATGGAAGCACACAACTGTGTTTATATGTGTTCTTTAATCTTGTTTAAACTCTCAAGCCATGACTTTCCACTGTTTCTAGGAAGATGCTGCTCCAAATAAGCAACACTGTCAAATGTCTTCTGAGCCTCTGAGGTGATCTCTGGTGAAAAACTTGAATAATTTTCATTGCAGTGCTCTGCAAACTGTAATTTCTCATCTTGTATTTAGATGCTGTGATTTTTGGAAAGGCACTGACCAGTATATTAAAGGATAGATAGCAGCCACTATCTTACAAAGAATGAAAGCAGAAGTGTCTCGGATACACTGCAATTATAGATTCATTCAGCACTCATAGTGCTTGGTTTCATTTCTCAACTGATGCGAAGTGCTTCAGAATTTGGAGCCAGCTGCCTGCAGGGAATTCCCAGTGTTGATGCCCATGGGGTTTCACTGCCTGTCCTGGGGGAGAGGCAGGGCTGAAGTCCACTGGGCTGAGCCCATGCTGTGCCACTGCTGTTTGCTGGGTTTGGTTGGCATGGGCAGGGCTGGTCCTGGAGATCTGCAGTTTACACCTTGGCTAGAGAACTATGCCTTCTTTTCATTGAAAAAGGGCCAGGAACAGAAGGTATTTGCAGCATGACGGGGGATGGCAGGAGGGAAGCTCTCTCCACCTTGGCCTGGTTTCAAGCTAAACTGCTATCCAACCCTGCTGACAGCAAATCAAATGCAGGTGGCTTGCTGCAAAAATTCACATCTCCTGGCACGCTTGTGTGCTGGAAGACCAGTGTTTAAAACAGTGTTTGTGCAGACTAAAGCAAAAAATCCCTACAAAGAGCCATTTATGAGTCAGTCTTATACCATGAAGTGCTCAAACCAGCAGCCCAGCTTGGCAGCAGGTGCAGTGGTGTGAAGAAATGGGAACTGTGCTATGGCTGCTGGATGAGGCCAGTCTGTGGGTGCTGAAAAGTGCAGGCAGCATGATGGAGGGATAGAATTGCCATCCAGAGGGACTCAGACAAGTTGAGAGCTGGGCACATGTGAACCTCATAAAAGCCAAGTGCAAGGTACTGCACCTGGGCTAGAGCAAAGCCAAAGATCCATACAGATTGGGTGATGGATGGATGGAGCGCAGCACTGAGGAGAAGGACTTGGGTCTGTTGGTTGAAGAGAAACACACAATGAGCTGACAATGAGTGCTTACAGCCCAGAAGGTCGATCATGTCCTGGGCTGCATCAAAAGGAGCACAGACAGCAAGGCGATGAAGGTGCTTTCCAGTGCAAGCACCTACAGGACAGCTGGGAAGGGACTCTTTACCCAGGAGCGCGGTGATAGGGCAAGGGGCCATGGCTTTAAACTAAGAGAAAGTAGAGTTAGATTAGATATTAGGAATAAATTCTTTCCTATGAGAATGATGAGGTGCTGGAGAAGGTTCCGTAGAAGATCTGTGAGTGCCCCATCTCTGGAGGTGTTCCAGGCCAGCTTGGATGGGGCTTTGGGCAACCTGATCTGTTGGGAAACATCCTTACCCGTGGTAGGGGGCCTGGAATGGTTTGAAGGCCTGGTATGGTTTTGAAGGTCCCTTTCAACTCAAACCATTCTGTGGTTCTGTGATGAGTGGGTACAGGTCTTCTGGATTGCAAGGAATGCAGCCAGGCTCTGTTCCCTTCTCTCCTTCATTTCAATCCGAGCTACATTCAGCAAAAATATTGGACATAATTTTGTTGGAGAGGTGGCTCTGGAGAAGAGTGGGAGATGGGTCCAGGAAGGTGGGCATCCACTTGAGAGGGCTTTGGAGATGGGCAGTGAGTTTGATGTTTGATGGGAGACTGAATACTCTGACCTCCAAGCACTGTCTGAAGGAACTTGGGTATACCCTGCTTCCAGGAATGGATGAGATGGTGTCCAAATACACAAAAGCCTGCTGCAAAAAAAAAAGTGAAGAAACTGTTTTCTGAGTTCACTTCTGGTAGGACAAGAAGTCACAGGAAATCTTGGGGTCAGATGCCGGGGGGAAATTCCACTTATCTAGAAGGGTCAGCTAAGGAAATGCTGTGGATTTTACAGTCAAAACCTGCTGAGTTGTGCTGGCCCTGGCTTTGCACAGGGTGGACTGGATAACGTGGGGCAGCGTTTCAAAATCCTTTCTTTTCTGTATTTTTCTGGCCTGTCAGTATCCCAGCAGGTGAAGTGGGCTTTCTCTGCCTTGTGCTGTATATCTGAGAGCTGCGTGCAGTCATGGAGATTCTTGACTCAGAGGACGGTGACACCCTGGCACTGCTGCCCAAGATCTGTGCTGCCCCATCCCTTGAGGTGCTCAAGGCTGGGTTGGATGGGGCCCTGGGCAACCTGAGCTGGTGGGGGCAACCAGCCCATGGCAGGGGTTGTAAATGGGTGGGATTTGAGCTCTTCTCCAAGCTGAGGCAGTCTGTGATTCTATGATTCTAAAGAGTATGAAGCATGGGAATTTTAAACAAAATTGGCTCCAAAGTTTCCATGCTCAGTGCTGTAAGAGAATGAGGAAAAGCTTTAGCAGAAAATATCTGGAATTGGATCAAGAGCAACACACACTCCTAAACAAAGGAGATACATGGCCTTGAAAGAAAAAGCAGATGTAAACACAGATGAAGGGGGCAGACAGCAGGTTGGGTTTCTCTGGATCTCATTTGTCTTCCTTGTGCTGCAGCTGTCTCAAGTTGAGTGCTGTGGGGCCACAGTATGCCAGGACACGCCGGGCCATCCATCATGGCTTTGCTAGCTGCCAGGGCAAGCCCATGCTGAGCAGAAGCTCCCAGCTGTGCTGTGCTGAGGGATTCTGCCTCCTTTGATTCATCAGTGCGAAGGCTGCAGCCTTTCTATACATTTTGCAGGCAAATGCAGGCACAGAACAACTTCTTCCAGCAGGGCCTTGACCCTTGCAAACGTGACCTCACAAAGCTTTTGTACAAGAGCTCTGGCTGGGCTTCAGGGGGGTCATTGCTCTCCTGCTCCCAGAACCACTTCATCTTCTGGGAAGGGATTTCTCCTGTTCTGGATCTTGCTCCTTTTAAGGTATGGCTGGTTGCAGTAATAAAAGGTTTCTAGGCCCACCAGCCAAATCATTCCCCTTTCTGGGCCAGTACTTGAACAGCCTCAGTCTGCTCAGTATTGCTGCTTCTCTTTCAGTGACGCTGCTCTCAATGCCAGACTGAGCACGAAGAGGAAGGACAGGTAATTCTGCAGTGCTTTGGCTTGAAACTGCTACAGAGGGTTTCCTCTGAAAGCCTTTCCTCTGAAAGTATGAGAGCAGGTACTAGCTGTCTGAAGAGCCAGCAGCTCTGTGCCACCTTTACATGGACCATCACGGACAGAATGGGCAGAGTCCAATTCAAAAGTTCCCAAGTGAATTTTTTCTCTGCTGTTTGCAAAGGAAGTCGCCGTGGTGGTTGGGTCTGTGGGGGCTTCCCACAGGTCAGAAGGGTCTGCACCTTCCTTCCCAGCATTCCAATGGGAAATCCTTGATACTCAGGATTTCCAGAGTGTGACCAAGGCCAGCAAAAAGTCATCAGAAGGAGTGAAGCTGGAAGGCAGAACGGCTAAGAGGGCAAAGGCTGCAGAGGGCATGGGAGCTGGGGAAATCTCCAAAGACAATGCAATGTACCAGGCTGGTATTCCTACCAGGGCACAGTAGCTAGGAGTGGAAAGTCCCTGTCTGGCTCTTCAGCGTTTGATAAGCCAGGCTGGCCCTGTGCCCTGCTGAGCCAGAATGTGCTTGTGGATCCCTTGTTACAGGAAACAGAGGGGAGAGGACTCCAGGCATCAGTTAGCATGACAGGAAAGCAAAAAGCAGCCAGGTCCTTCCTTCTGGCAGCTCCAAGTCCAGCTGAGGAGAGAGGGGTCCCTGAAATTGCACAGGGACTGCTGGGAGGTGTAGGCAGCAAGTCTGTCTTACCTGTGGG
Organism: Centrocercus urophasianus; assembly: GCF_019232065.1. Taxonomy (NCBI): domain Eukaryota; kingdom Metazoa; phylum Chordata; class Aves; order Galliformes; family Phasianidae; genus Centrocercus; species Centrocercus urophasianus. Next base: position 696,617 of record NW_024885421.1, read on the forward strand.
CTGTGTGATGTTGCAGCTTGCTGGAAGCCTGATCTATCTCCCTATTCCTAGCAATGCCACTGTCCCCTCAGAATTGCACCATGGAGGCCTTTTAAAGTCTGTTAGAAACCTCCTCCCAGTGTTTCACTGAAGTGTTCCCAGGGCCAACCCAGCTGCTCCAGTGCTGCAATTGTCCCCAGGCCTAACAGGAGCTATGTCTCTCCCTGCAGTGACCGAGTGGGAAATTTAAAGGAAATGGAAGCGCCTGGTCTGTGCAGCAGAACACTCTGGGAGTTCCCAGTCTCAGGGCTGCAGCCACACTGCCCAATGTCTTTCCCTGAGTTTGTCCCTGCTGACAGACTGAAAACACACATGTCCATGCTAACATGCCCCCGTGAGGGCATGTTAGCCCACCAGAAAACCCACCAGGTTTGCAGCTGCATGGGACAAGGCTGGCCTGCAGCATGTGCAAGCACAAAGAACTGTCCAGCTAATGGAGGTGGTTTTTCAGGAGCTCTGAGCCACACACAGCAAATACGCTGCACTGACATTGTTTACCTTCATAGCAAAATAAGCTGCTGATTATGCAGCAGTAGATTAAAGGGCTCTTAATATCTTTATGGGGTACAAGATACACAAACTCAGCCTGGTAACTGTCCTCAAGGGGGAAGGAAAAGGTGAAGGCAAATCTAAATAATCAAGGTAGAGCTCAGTACTTTATACAGTCTTTTTACAATCTGCTCAGACTTGCAGATAGCACAGCCCTGCATGCATTTGTGTTATTATTCAGAGCAGTATAATATTCTTAAGGGGACACTTGCAGCTCTTGCCCCCTCATCTTGACCCCTCTCCTCTTGCACTGCACCAGGGCTGTAATTCAGTGCCTACATTTTGCAAGAATATTCCTCCTCTATTCCAGATAACACTGAATTGCCACCGCAGCTGCAGTGATTTTATGGGGAACTTCATGCAAGCCGGCAGCGTGAAGGTCAGGGTGAGGCGAGCCTCACCTCTGCAGGGGCTGATGGCAATTCATCCTTTGCTGCTGATAGATTAGAGGCACTTTATCACTGCGTCCTGCCTCCAACATCAGTGGCAGCTCATCAGTGGCGGCCCTGCAGCCTCCTTGTTATTCCTGGGACAGCCAAGGAGCACGGGGTCAGGGGAAAAGGGGAGATGATGGAATTAAACAGCAAATGAAAACTGGGCAGCACCCCCTTCACACACTGCTTTGGGTTTCTGCCATCTCCCACCACCATGGTGCTCGGTCTCCTTATGTGTCACTGTCCTTTTGTCTTTTTCCCTACTTGCTGGCTCCCAGCTGGGCTTTGGGGAAAGCTACAGGGCTTATTGTTCCGGGGAACCACAGCTGTGGTCATGGTAGGCTGTGCTGGAGCCTGAGCTGGGAACTTTCGCTTCCTTTCACAGGCAGTAGGCTGGCAAAGGCAGCAGATCCATTCAGGGTCTTTTCTTCAAATTGTCTGCTTGCAGGAGGAAATGAAAGCACAGCCCTTCTGGCACTGTTACCTTTCTGTTCATCTCCAGACCTGGTAAGCTTTCATGCCTGTTGTGGGCTTCCAGGCAGCTGAGTGGAGCAGGAAGCACTAAGGGAGAAGTCAGGTCAGGGGGTCACCCACTACTTCTTTACCACAGTGTAGGAACTTCTGCATTAGCAGGAATGCGTTGAAAGGAACAAAATGTTATCTACTGCAGAACTTCATCCTGGAGCAGAGCCAAAGTGCTTATGCAAGAGGAACAAGCAAACCATTGAAATCCCACAGCTCCTTAGCTGGAGTAGTGTGGTGCGGCTCCTCTGGTGTTTCTGCTTTGTGCTGGAGAATGTTGAGCCAAAAGATCTCCAGAGGTCCCTTCCAACCTCAACCATTCTCTAATTCTATGCTCTCTGCTATCAGCAGCAGCAGAAGGATCTGAATGCCCTTGTAGCTTCAGGAGAGCAGCTGTCCTGCTGCTTGTCTTGGGACCACTTGAGACCACAGCCTGAACAGGTTCCAGCCTCCATGAGCCCAAGACGAGTGAAAAAGCAATGCTGGTGCATGCTGTCCATGGCAGCCGGTCACCCATCAGGTGCCACACAGAGGCAGGAAGCATTTGCTTGGTGAAAAGCACCCAGGATGAAAAATCCCAAAACCTGCAGAAAAGGGCCAGAACCACTCCTAGAACCTGAGCTGGAAAGCTGAGGCCAGACACACATCATGGCAAGGCCATGTCATCTGCAGGCAAGGGGAATTGGCCATCTCTTGGTGTGCTCAGGTCAAAGGTGGAGCCAATAGCCAGGGGTAATGGGGTATCAGTTAGACTGGGGGGCACTGAAGGTTCTCTGATGCAGGCACCCAGGTTGGGCAACCGAGTATTTTTCCCTGTGTCAAACCCTGCTGGATCTTTATATCACACTGTGCAGTGTGACATAGCCAAATCCATGCTGAACTGCTGCTCTGCTGATTCTGGGGACAGAGGAACTGGGAAGCATCTGGGCACTGGGACACACCAGAGCCCAGCACCATCCCTTTGTCACAAGCATTGTCCAGGAGCCCAGCTGTGAAGTGAGCCAGCAGGGCTTCTGCTTGCACTGCTCGTGGTCTGGTAGTAGCTGTGGTGGGGCAATGGGTTTGGCCAGGCTGCCCTTGGCCACACGCCGCTCACCAGCTCCCTTGGTTTCTATTCCCCAGTCACTCTCATCCTTTCATTTCCTACATTTTCCAGGGAGGGATTTCCCATCCTCAAGGAAGAAAAGGCATTAACCTTTCCCAAAGAAAGTGTCCAGGAAGCCCAGATGGCCCTCCTCTCCTAGGAATAAGCAATGTCAACTGACATCCCTGTGCAGGAAACACTGGAAGCAGCAAATGAAGCTGGCGCTGCCAGGAGCAGCTTTGAGCACTTCGTGGAGGAGATGCAGCGGCTGCTGCTAGTTCATTAACATCCTTCCCCAGACCCTGTCCTCTTGCATGGAGCTGACATGACACATTCCTCTCCTAGTGTTGTTGCACTAGCATGATTTGCCTGCATTAAATGTTTGCTGTCCACAGTTAGCTCCTTATTTAGCTATGACATGTCATGTTTAACTGCGTAGAAATACTGCAGCAGTGCCAGGGCCAGCAGAAAACTCACAGAAGAAATCTTCTGCATGAGGTTAGTGTGGTTACCACAGGATGCTCCAGGGCTGAATTCAAGCAAACACACACAAGCCTAGAAACACATCTGAGCTGGCAGAAGATCTTACATAAGCACACACATCCACCTGCAGAGCCTTCATCCCTTCCTTCTTTATTTGTGCCTAGCATAATGGCTTGAACATGGAGCTGGGTGCTTTCCCTCCTGCAAGCAGTTTTGAGCACAACTTTGGCTTGCAAACCACAGCATGATTAATTCCCAGCAAAGCTTCTAGGTTTAGCTCTATGGCTGCCCATGGTTCAGGGTGTTTCGCAGGGTTGATCAGATGCCTCCCGTGCATTGAGCCAGAGATTGGTCTCTAAGACTGGGACAAAACCACAAGAGTGGGAATGAAGGACAGTCCAAGGAATGGAAGAGAAGCAGAATGTCTCTGGCATGCCTGTGCTGGGGTCCCACCACCCCATCCCCGCAGCAGGCAGTCCCAGACCCAATCCCAAGCTTTTGCTCTGAGGATGGATTTTCTCAGCCTCCCCTGCTGGAGGAAGTCATGTTCACTTCTTGAATGCTATTTTAAAGACAGTGTTTGCCATCTAGTGGGAAAGTAAGGTCTGAGCATCCTTCTGTGCTTTGACACTGAAGGAGGGTGGGCTCCTGGCTCTGCTGGTGCCCAGAATACATGGGGAGCTGAAGGAAATGCTTTGGAATAGGGGAGAATGCACCATATCCTAGAGAAATGGTGCCTTGCAGCCTTGGCATCCTCCCAGAGACTAGTACCTTCCTTGTCAGCATCTTGGGGAGCTCCCTTGGGGAGCAGGATGCAGCTGCGGGGAGGTGAGCAGGTGAGAACACTTCCTATCACTTCATGAAGGAAGCTCCTGAAATGTTTCCCTCTCTGCTGTGGACCACAGAGGTCAGGAGGCAGATGGATGAGAGACATGAACTCTTGCTTAAACACCAGTCCTGTTATCTGTGCAAAACTAAAGCAGACAGAGAGCTCAGTGCTTGGTGAAGTTATCCCAAATGCTGCTTCTGGTTTGAGTTAGGAACAGTCATTTCCTGGGAACATAACGAGCAGCTAAGCTGCTGGCTTCAGCCTCCCAGAATCTCTGTGTCCCTCTGTTTGGCATTTCTAGGCTGTGAAAGACAAGGAAGCATCCTGGAGGCAGGGAGTGGAAAGAAAGGAAAGAAGCAACCTGTTCCTGCAGGGAGAAGCCCATGATGGGACAGCGAGAGTTCTCAGACTTCATCCGTCTCCACATATGGGCGCCAGTAAGTCTGGACTTTGGTTTATGCCTCGTTCTCTTTCAGGACATGGAGTTTTCAGCTACTAAGAGGGGTAGATAAAGAGAGTATGGGTGACTCAGTGGACTCCTATGAACTGCGGACTTAGACCCTCTCTCAAGACCCCAGGCAGACGTGCACTGCTAGCAGACGTGTTGAAATCTACAGTGAATGTTCATCACTGTGTTTTTAAAACATTTGTGTCTGGATTCACTGTGCCCCGGGGCCGGATGCCTTCCCTGCTTACACTGTAGGCACATCATGAAATAAGGGGGATGGAGATGTCACTTCTCTGCCTGGTACTGGGGCTGTATTTCTGGGACCTGCCTCACTACTGTTTCAGGCTGTGTCTCCTTGTGCAAGATGTGATGCCACTTCCATGGGGACTGGGTGTGTAGGGCACCAGTGCAACTTGTCCCTAAACAGTGTCCTTGCTCTGACTGTGGATCTTACGTACTTGGCCTCCCAGGCATTTTTACAAACCAGTCCTTGCACAGTGAACATCTTTGATGCTAAGGATGGCATTTGGATGTCCGTCCATCCATCCATCCATCATCCATCCATCCATCCAGCCATCCATCCATCCATCCATCCATCCCTTCCTCCCTCTGTCCAGCAGTCCTTCCATCACATTATACATCAATAAGACTCTTTCCCTCAATATATGCATTCTTCCCTTCCTTCTTAATCAACTTGTCTATTCCTTCCTTTCTCCCATGCCCCAGAATATGCATATGCCTCTGTGTTTTCTAGGATCTTCTTGGGGCTGCTTCTACCTCTTAAAGGAGAAGAATGCAGCAGGAGAGCAAAGTGAGAGCTGCTTTGCAGACAACAGCCTCCCCTCGCTCAAAGAACATCCTGGTCCTGGCAGAGATGGTGGAGAGCAGTTAGGGCTTGAGGGCCAGCCCAGACATTTGGCAGGATCTGTGCCACCCGAGACAGCCAGGCACTGCACGCAGCCACCCACCCCGTGACCCATCGGGGCGAGGCGAGTTTGGCAGTACCTCCTGCCAGTGCTGCTGGAGCCAGAGCCACCAAGGAGCCCCAGCCCCAAAGGAAGTGCCCTGGCCCAGCGGAGGGACAGGGAGGTGCCGGCACTGGGACTGCTCTCATGGTCCTTTCCTGTTTTTCTCCTCCGCAGCTTGGAGGCAAAGTTGACTTTGGCATCCAGAGCCCTCTCCTTTATCCCAGATTGCTATTCACCCCAGCCTTGCATCTTGCTGCTCCAGAGCCACATCCAGCGCCAGCTGAATCTCTGAGCAAGCAGCCCCCAGCTCTGTGTACCTTCAGAACCCCAAGCACCGACAGCTTACTGGGCTCTCAGGCTGCCTCTGTATCACATCTACAGGCTGCTGGGGGCATGGCAAGGCTCAGATGAACAAGATTCTGGAGGTCTCTGCTTTCTCCCAGATAGCAGCAATTTTTTTTTTTTTTTTTTTTTTTTTTTTGGCGTAAGCCTGGACTCTTAAGTTTATAAGCAAGGCAGGATATGGGGTGCACAGCTGTCGACATCTAAAGTAGTGCCAGGTGCATGCAGCACGCTGAGCTGTTTTCAGACACTGAAGTCACATTTATGGGATTGGTGTTGCTTGTGTTCAACAGCAACCTATGGACAACTGAAGCCCAGTGCTGCTAAAATGGGATCTGGTGGTGCTGAGAGGTTTTCTAAGCAGGAGGGGCTGTGCATAGCATGCTGAGAACCAAGGGGGATGAGGGTGACTGTAGCAAATCAGGCATGGCTGGGTTGGGTGTTGCAGGCTCTCATCCCAGTATGGAAGCATTCCCATAGCATGCCAGAGACCCTGGAATCTGCAAAGCCAAGCCCCAGGACATGCAGAAAGGGCAGAGCTGAGCTGGTTATCACACAGCAGGAGATAGGCACAGGACTGGTGGTGCCACTGCAAAGGGCACAAACCTGACTCCTCTCTGGCACTGTCTAGCTTTCACTCCCAGCACAACTCTGGGGTAGGCTCATACCAGAGCCATCTCCTAGCCTTGCCTTATGGTACATGGGGACCACAGTGAGATAAATCCTGTATAATGCAGAGCCCCAGAGCCTCCTCATGCTCCCCACACTGCTGCTGCCTGCATTTCCACTCAGCCTCATATGGATCTGGTTGGGCATGACGCCACTGGCGTCGAGTACTGGGGCTAGGAGGTGCCAACACATGGAAGCGATTATGGGGGCTGTGTCAAGGTGAGGTAAGGGGGGGCAGGCAGCACACACCAAGCGGGGGGCTCTGTAGAGGGTTCTGTCCTCTGCTGGCATTCAGCAAAAGCTGAACAGAGTGAGGGTCACCAAGCTGGCACTGCTTCTCCTGCCCAGCATCTGGTGCAAAGGGGTCTTTCTGGGCAGTGAAAACACTACCCTCTTTATTGAGATTACAGAAGGAGGGTTCCCTTCTGTCTGCTGACAGCTGGTGAGGGGCACAGCGGTCACCGATGCCCAGCACCCCTGGGAGGAGCCTGTGCCCATGATCCCCATGGAGGCGGCATGACGAGGTGATGAGGGGCTGGCTCGGTGCCCCATCCCCATGAGTCCAGCCGCTCCTGACAGGCACAGGAAGCCCAGAGATCCTGGGAGCGCAGCTTCTGTCCATAGGGTCCATCCCGCACCCTGGAGGTGCTGGGGGCAATGCCCGAGGCTGCATGACATGGAGCCCTTGGGGCCAACAGTGGTGCTATGTCCCGTACATGGTGAGCGGATGCACAGAGCAGGGTCAGCTGTGGCTCATGGCAGGATCTGGGTTCCTTTGGAGAAAGAAGGCAGAGCGTCAGAGGTTCTGCCCTGAGCCTTTTCCTGACCTGTTGGCCTCATGCCCCTCTACTCCAACACTCACTTGGCAGAGCCTTCAAGTGGGTGGCAGCAACCAGGAAGTTGTGGGGTTTGGTCTCATCCTTGCTGTGCTTCCTCACACGGAGCCTGCAGACAGAACAACAGTGGTTGAGAACCTTGAGCAACCCACCTTGGGCACCGGCACTGCTGGAGTGCCTCCATGGTGCACCCCTATCCAGCTGTGCCCAGTTGTGTTGTGGCTACAGCACAGAGCACCATGGGACACCAATGCTGAGCAGTCAGGACTAAATCCAACCTACCAGATGAGTATGGCGATGACGAGAACGGCAGCCAGGACAAAGAAGGCAAATATCCCAAGGGAGACCAGGATGGTTGTATTCTCCAGGGGGTCACTACGGTCTGGGACAGAAAACTGTGACAGCCTCTGGCACTCAGAAAGGACATTGCAGCCAGGCTTTGGGGCCTGCTCCCACCCCACAGCCCCCAGCTCTACTCACTGATGGGCTCAGGATTGGGTGCCTGTGAAGGCTCCTCAGCCAGGCTTCCCAGGCTGACGTCTGTAGTGGTTTCTTCACTCACCATGGTGGCTGGGTCTGTTAAAGCAAAAGGGCTGGGAATTAGTCCACCCCAAATCATGAGCAGCATGGCAGAGAGGAGTAAGGAAGGTGCCATGGGCCACAGGGTCCTGGTAGACCAAGGGTGCCCTGAAGGCCATGGCAGGGGCAATTCCCAAATCACACCCTGCCATGATTTTCAATTGTCTGGGAGCTGCTTTTCTGCTTCCTATTGTGGAACCATTTTCTGGGCAACCTGAAGGGGCCCCAGGAGCTAGGGCTTGCCCCAGTGACACCCAAAGGATGGAAAGGGGCTACAGAGGTGCCGAGTGCTGGAGAGGCTATGGGAGGGATGCTGCCAGTCAGTAAGACCCCAGTCCCAGACCTCTGACTGGCGTGGCCCGTGCCTCTGCGCTCCATTCGCTCCAATTCCCCGCATCCAGGAAATCCTTCGCGCTCACTTGCACCACATGCTCCAGCCCCGCAAAAGCATCTGTGATCACCTCAGACAGGTTCACCGTCTCCACCTGTGCAGCAGAAGACACTGGGCATATGGACACCTCTACAGGAGGCCACCACCTCACTGTGAAACCCCTCCTGGCCTCTGCTTACCACAGACCAGGAGCGGTGGATGATGGGGCGGTACTGGAGGCGAAACCGCAGCTGGAAGTGGGGCTCCTTGGGCCAGGATGCGGGGTACTTCCAGCTGACATGAAGCCTCCTAGGGGCGAGGGGGACAGGTTCCACCACCAAGCCCTCCGGAGGGTCCGGCTTAACTGCATGGGAGGGGACAGGGATGCTCCATCACACTGTGTCACCCTTCTGCTATGCCATGTGGATAGCTGGGTGGGCAGGCAGGGGGACAGGCACTCACTGATGGCCTGCATGGTGACATCTAGAAGGCGGAAGCTGGAGCCCAGTGGGTTCACCTCAGTGATGTTCAACCGGTAGGAACTCCAGAACTCTGACCGGTGAACGGTGCAGGTGCCCGTGCGTGCTGGGTCCTGCAGGCATGGCCCCACGTGCCCGCTCTTGTTCCTGCAGGACAAAGAGGTGGGATGGTGATATGTTCCCCCAACATGCCAGGTACTCCATGGAGGAGGCAGACTCTTTTACAGCTTCAGCAGGGTCTGGGCAGCTCCCATTAGCCCCCATATGACCCCCAAAACCCCCACAAGCCTCATGTTTCCTCATGGACCCCTCAGCCCTTGCCTCCAGGACCAGGAGGACATAGGCAGAGCATTTGGAATGGAGAGTCAGGTGGGAATGCACCCTACCTTCGCTTCTCTTCTCCTGTCAGTGACTTCTTCCTGCAGTGGAGACAGGAAAAGCACATGGTGAGGGCAGGAGGATGGGGGACAGCATGAAGCCAACCCAAACATGACTCAGAGAAGGGACAGAGGTCTCTGCACCAGATGCTCTGCCGCACCCCACTCCCAGCTTGCAGCTCACTGGGCACCATGGCAGGGACAAGCAGTAACATTATGCCCAGTCCCACCAGCAGGGAACCGGGGGTCTCAGGATAACTTCACCAAGCAGCAGCGGCAAGCACACAGAGACACTAACAAAAGCAGTCCTGCAGGGATGCAGTGTTATTTTCCATTCCCCAGCAGCTGGCTCTGCTCTCACTGTATGCATCAACATTGAGCCCCACCACTCTCACTGCCAGCTCCACACAGCTCCAGCTCCAAGCACCCTCTCCATGCTGTGCCTACACACCCAGAGGTGAGCCCTGCATCCCCACTGTGCCTGCATGTTGTGGAGCAGAGCCCTGCTGCAGGCTTTTATAGAATCTGGCTTACTTCAAAGCAGTCCCATAATTTGGCCTGCCATGATAATTAGAAGCAGCGTTGTTTCCCTAACTCCTTTCATCTTGAAGCATACTGAAGCACTTGGCAGCTTGCAGACAACCTGCTTCTCTTCTCCACCCCCTCCAGCACTGCAAAAGAGGGAGCCTGCCTGTGCTGGCCCCCAGTGCTGCTTAGGGGCCCCTTTCTGAACAACCACATGCTCAGTGCTGTGCTCCTGGAAACAGCTGGCTCCTTGGCTGCTGTGTTGTGAGACTGGATATGAATCCAGGGTGAAGGTCAGAGTGCAGGCAGGATGGGAGAGTTAAGCCTGGGAAGGCTCAACCTGAAGCCCTCACCTATAGGTAGTGATGTATCTGGTTGGGAGGAAGGTCTCGAGGCTGGAGGTCCAAGAGCAGGAGAAGTTCTCGTAATCAGATGCTCTGCAGGACACAAAGGGAACCCCCGGCAGATCTGGAGCCCGGGGGGAGGAGACTGTCAGTGAGGGGTCCCCACAAAGGGTCTCCCACCCTGCAACAGAGTCAGCACATAGGAACCCATGTGTCATCCCCCTGTGACACCCCCATGTCACCCAACCAACGGACATGCTACTTACGGCCCAGCTGCAGGGACACGGTATGCAGGAGGCTGCCATCCTCGTCGTGGCAGCTGTAAGTCCCAGCAGCAGCCAGGCTGGCACGTGGCAGCACCAGGGCTTCCTGATGGATGGCTGAGCCCTCTGGCAGTGCCACAGCCCCATCTCGTCTCCATTGGACCATTGAGCTTTAGGGGAGAGAGATAGGGTGTTAGGGGATTGGGACACCCTGTGAGCTGCAGAACGCAGAGCCAAAGGATGGGCAAAATTAGGGACGGAGACATTGGCTTTGCTCCAGCTTTTTTAGAGCTCATCCATTAAACCATCCCACAGTGTGCACATAAGACACCTACCCAGTGCGGGCACCGATGCACGACAGGGTCACGTCCGTCCCCAGCTGGCTGTACTGCACACCTGCAGGGGCACACAGAGGGGGTCACCCTGGGTCCTGCTGCACTGGGGAGCTGGAGGGATTGGTCCTGGCTGGGGCTGAGCGGTGGGTGGTGGAAGAGGAAACCCAACTCTTTACAGATGAATTTGGGGCAGGAAAGACATCTGCAGGGCAGGCACTCACACTGCTTGGTCCTTGCCCATTTTGAGGATATCCCAATGTCCCCACGCCACAGGAACTCCGTTTTGCTTACCTTCCCCTCCCCAGCCCTCGGGGATCGTGAGGGAGGCTGATGCCAAAGCTGCAGCGAGGAATACCATCACCCTGCCCAGGCCTCGGATGTGACTGTGCATCTGGGGGAAGCAGAGAGTGTCAGCAACTGCATCCCTGTACCCTGTCCCATTGCTTTGCCCTGTCCTGCTGCGGACTGTGCCACTCTCACATTTGTACCCAGCATAAGCAATCACCATGCTTGAAATGAGAATGTGATAGGCAAACATCCATCAAGAGATCAGGGCTGCAGGAAGTGGATGGATCAAGGGTTCTTTGCTGCTGCAGCCCTGTGCTGAGAGCCTTGGCTGTCTCCCAGATCTGTGAGTGAACCAGGGTGGTCCGTAGAACTGTGATGGTGCAGCTGAAGAGGGAAAGGACTAAGGAGGGATCAAAGGGGATTGCACCACACTGCAGTCAGTATCACTCTGGCTTTTGCAGTCAGCATTACCCCAACGTGTCTATTCCTGCCTACAGTGTCCTACGAATCCCAGCCAGCATCACCCCATCCAGAACTCCATCCCTTCCAGACAGCACTGTCCTGTCTATTACAGTCCTGGCCTGAACAGGCATAGAAACAGATGAATTATTTTTTCCCTGGAATGCCTCCTGCCGCTTGTCCGATAACAAGGGGCAGTCACTATCGGGCAGGGTTGTTCACTCTCTCCAATACTGCTACAGGGGCTGCAGCAAACTCTCTGCCAACCCCAGGCACAGGGGCAGGTGCAAGCTGCAGCCCCATGAGTGTGAATCCGCGTCCTGCTGAGTCACCCAGGCTGACAGCTTGGAGGGGAATATCCCAGCCTTGGAAAGGTGCCACAGAGCAGCTGACTGTGTCCACTCTGCAAACAGGAGGCCAGTCTCCAGTACAGCAATCTGGGGATGCTGCTGCTCACCTTGAGCCCAGAAAACTGCAATCATCTTTGCACATCAAACCACATAACACTGGAGTTATGAGAAATGAAATAAATGAGCTAATGTGCTAATATCCAGTGAGGTGGGGAGCTGGCCTCTAGGTTCGTCTTATGAAAAGGAAAGGCATGTATTGCTCTTGCATTGAACCACAGTTCTCTTGCCTCACACCAAGGTAATCCTACATCACAACATGGTGCTCCTGAATCACCCTGTGGTGCTCCTCCATCACACCATGATGTCTCTCCATCATACCATGGTGACCCTGCATCATACTCTTGATGTCCCTGTGGCACATCATGATGCTCCGGACACCTGAAGAAGCTGCTGTTTCCCATCCTCCAGCCACCAGGCAGCCTCCAACGCAAGCCCACACATAAATAACTTCATGAGACTGTCATAAGCTTTTCCTACTAAACCACATGGAGAAACGTTCCCAAGAAACATCAGTTAAAAGCACTCTGCCAAAACTATGCTGGTAACTGATACTGACTAGGAATACTAGGCCTAGAAGTAAAATATTTCAGTGATGGAAAAAAGACTTTAAATACACTTTAAAAGCAGCAACCCAAAATAACTCCAAGCACCACATGGGCCAGAATTAACGGATGGTGCTGGGGGGATCAGGGAGAAGGGAGAGTGCACTAGTGTGGACAAACACAAAATGTATTAAAGTAAAACAAGTTCTTCTCCTGATTGTCCTGTTCCTTGTGACCTGTCTGCCTACTGCCAGAGTATGGCCACAGCTGAACATAGGATGAGGATGAGGAAAGAGATGAGATGCAGCGCAATCCCTGCTCTGCAACTGAATGGCCAAGGGCAAAAACCCCCACACAATGAAGCAGCATCCATAGAACTGTCCCACAGCAGGCAGCAGCCACAGAAAAGAGGAAGACCTGCAGGCTGCTGTGAGGTGTGGAAGGTCTCCAGCTGCTCAGTGTAATCTGTCGAGAAATGACGTCCTGGTTTTCTGCTATCGAAATCCTGCACTGAAGTTAAAACGCATGCAAACGGATGCCCATACATCTGTACAGTAGGCTGCTTCCCTCAGCTAAGCTGCTATCTCATGGACCCCACACAGGCAGAGAAAGCATCCCTCTGTGTCTGCACCAGCAGTGACACAGCTGGGGACAGGGAGTCCCGGCGCAGTGGCCTGGAGCCAAACCAGAGGGAACAATCAGAGCATTTCTTGCTCCCTGCGGACTGCTCCCTGTCAGTGCATGGTGACCGCTGTGGCCGGGTCAGGGGTGGTGGCTCAGCCTCACAATGCTGGATGCTGCTCCTGCTGCATGAGATGCCTTTTTTTACACTCAGGCGCCAGCTAGAAATGCAAGGTGCCATCCTCCATCCCACACCACGCTGCTGTCCTTCTGTCTGCTGTGAGCTCCTTCTAGTAGCATCCCTCTGAGACCTATGCACTGCGAGCCAAGACATCCTGCTCCCGAATCAGTCACACAGCTCTGATGCACATGCGGGATGTGACAATCCCCTCGGCACAGACACACTGTGCTATGACCCATGGTGGCCTGGCAGAGCTGGGCACAGATTCCTGGGGAACGCAAACTTTCCATTGCACTTGGCACTTTGAATGACAGTGGTTATTATTTTTTTTTTAACTTTGTTTCATTTGATGTTGATCTTCAAAGAGAAAGAGACACATGCAGAGCCAGGGGGGACACATGCAGAGGGTGCCACAGGAACACAGGGTGATCCCAACTGAGCATGCAAACCCGCACTGCCTGCAAGCCTCCCCCAGGGTGGTCTGGGGCAGCACTGCTGAAATGGAGGAAAATAAAACCAACAGCATTTGGCAGCTCTGCTCTGCTGGAGTCAACTACCTACAGAATGCCGATCTGCAGTGGAAAAGGTGTGACAGTGGTGCCGTGGCCATGCCATAGTGCTGAGCTCTTGCGCCTGTGCTGGAGCATCCCTGCCCCTCTGCCCAGCCCTGCTCCCTGCCAGTGCCCGCTGTGGGAAACCAGTCCGGTGGCCAAGGGCGGCGGCACTTGGAAGCAGCAGGAATTTCCCTCTTCAGTTTGCTTTCCTTCAGGGTTGGGAGGGAGTGCCTTGCTAACCCCCTCTTTGTCCTGCTGCCCTGCCAAAGTTCTGAGGAGCTGCAGTGTGGACTTCACAAGTGATGGGGCTGGTGCCCTGCCCAGAAAGCCGGCAGCATCCTAGTCCTGCACATCTGGCACCATCTTCTCTCCAGGTAAGCGAAAAGCTGCTCGTGGTTTGTGTACCCAACAACATGAATTGGAGGTGGCACAAACCTGCAGCAAACACATCAACCCTGCTGCCTCCTGCAATGCCTCGTATGGCTGCAAGGCGCTGTATCCTGCATCTTGAACTCCAGCTCTGTATCTCACCATTCGGGAAGCAACTGCCATGCACTCATTTTCAGCGCTTTTTATTTGTATTCTTTCTTTCACTGAAGTCTGAGAGTAAGGAGGAAAATCCTGGGGCACCTGGAGAGCACACTGCAAGCACCCACCAAGCTGCAACATGCCTGCAAGCATCTGAACACTGAGTGCTGGTGCAAAGGGAGGTTCGTCCTCTGCTGTGTTAGGGGCCACCAGGGCTGTATGCAGCTACCAAGACTGCTAGCATAGCCTGCAGTACCTTCTTGCTAACATCTTTTCAAGGCCAAGGAGTGACTCCTGCTCATCTCATGCCTCACTGAGGACACTGCACCCCATAGGTGCAGTGTCCTCAGTGTTGTTTCCCTTTTCACCTCTTTGCATACACATACACAGTCCTGCACTCAGCACGGCACCCACTGTGGGAGTAACCCTGAACAAAGCAGTAAAACCTGATGCAGGCTTCTCCTGGGAGAACGGTGTGGTCCAGCGACCACTGCTCAGCCCAAATGTAAGCTTAGACTCAGCACAGCCCAAATGTGCATTACGCACCCCAAACACAGCAGCCCAAACACAGGGTTAAATCCAGCACGGCCAGGAGAAAGGGTTCTGCTCCGCGCTCATCCCGAATTCCCATCCCCAGCCAACTCACTAAAAGCCCCCCAGACCCATCTATGCCCCACCACCCACAGCCTTGCCGATGCCCAAACCCAAACCCCACACCCAGGGACCACCCCTTGCACCTCGTTCCTTTGTGGGCCGGCAGCCACTAGCAAGACCCAGTGCTTGGGGGCCCAAACCTCGGCATCGCGGCAGCTTCGATGTGGGGCGGCTCTCTGCACCGACCCTGGGAAACTCCCCCCTCCAGAGCTGCGATTTCCGCCCGGCCCCTCGCCCGTACCCTCCCCTGCCCCATCCCGCGGAAGGAGAAGTCTCTGGCTCCCGGCTGTAACCTGAAGCATCAGCAGGGGCCAAACAGCAAGAGCTCTGTTAGCAGCCAGCAGCCCCAAGCCCTGCCAGCTGGCAGCATTTTATTCGGAGTGGGGGGGCAAGAGGAGCCCCCAACACCAGGCTCCCCTCCCCCTCTCCCCCACCTCGCCCTAAGCCGCACACTGGAGAAATTCCTAAAAATAATCTTCTGGCTGCAAAGACAGCTGGCTTGCAGAGGGCAAGGGATGGAGCCATGGGGGGTGGTACCCATGGGGATAGCTGGGCCATAGGCAGGAGTGTGACCTACTGGGCTCTGGCTTGAAGGGACCTTGGCAGGATAAAGGCAGGGAGGGAATGTTTTCTCCTGTCCCAAGAGAGTTTCAGATTTGGGACATTTCTCTGCTGCAGAATGAATTTGGGTGCTGGAAGCTGTGCAACAAGCTTTCCTTTAGAATGTGGAAGAGCTCTGCTGTGCAGTCCATCCAGTGTGTTCCCCAAGCAGTGCCTGGTCCCAATTAAAAGTCCATGGAGCAAGTGCAGAGGGGCAAAAGCTGAAGCTCTAATTAAGTGCATGCACATCCCTACATTTACACATATGTGAGTTCCCCATTCCAAGCGCAGCACCTTAGTGCTGGGGCTGATCAGGCTGCTCCTGGTGAACTCCAGCCTGAAGCAGGGGCAATAGGGGCCTCGCAGTGCACAACACAGCCCCATGCCGTGCAATGGTAGGGGGCTCAGCAGTGTCTGGGAGCAACTGGGCGCAGCGCCACCTGTAAGGCACGAAGGCGCTCGGGTCAGCCAAGACACCGCAGGGCGGCAGGTCCAAAATAAACATTTCACTGTTACTGCCTGCTTTCAGGAGCTGCTAGCGTTTCATTTCAATGGCTCAAATACTCCTGCAGCTAGCAATTTGCTGTCACTCTCCTGCAAAACAAAATCCCTTCTGGGCTGGAAGGGGATTTCAGGTGTCTTTAGGGGCCATCTGGGCAACCAAATAAAGCCACTACAAGCTCATTAACTGCACCGCTGTGGCTCCGATGTCCCTGCATGTTGGGACACCCGAAGTTACACCCCTGTGCTCACACAACCAATGCAGCAGAGTGGGAAGAACGCTTCCCTGCAGCTGCACTGATTAATTGTCACCTCCTACTGGCACGGGCAATCATGGCACAGCAGTGACGCTGGAAAGTACACAAGGAGGAAGCCGCTGCCAAGGACAGGGGGCTACAGAGCAGGGCTAGAGGGTGGGGGGGCTGTGAGTTGAGAAGGTTGGAAAAACACCGGCTGGATCACTTCGTGCTGGGGGAGAGAAGAAAAAAAAGAAAGTGCTCCTGAAAGATTGAGTGTGAGTGTATCCGAGCAGGGGGATAGCAGGGCAAAGTTGGGAGCGTGCTGACACATCTCCTTCCACACTGCTGGAGGGATGCCTTGGCCCCACTTGGGGACAGCTCTGTTTACAAGCTCCCATTGTCTCCTTTTCTCGTTTTTTTTTGTTTTCCACCCCCCCGAAAAGTTATAGTTCAGAGTAAACAAAAGCAAGCAGCCTCTCTCTCCAAACATTTCAACCATCCCAAACTTTCTTTGGAGGGGGGCTGCCCGTGGAATTTTCCTTATCCAAAAGAATTTCGAAATGTTCCCATTTCAGCCTGTCTTGACTTGAGGCCAGGACAGCTCTGAAATCCTTCGTGAAATACTTGAGCTGCCCTTCTCTGCAGCCTGTCTCCATCTGCAGCCACTGCACCCCAAAATACCCATGCACGGAAAACCTGCAATCCTGCTGGGGGAGGAAGGCAGATGTGACCCAGCTGGTGCAAATCCCTCCTGCCCAGCCTACCACCTGGAGGAATCCATCCAGCTCCCCATCCAGGGAGATAGATCCAGCTTTTTGCGTCTTAATGATGGAGCGATTTTCTGCAGCATTTTGCAACAGGTAATGTCTGCTCCATGCTTGCCTGTTCACCACAGAGGGAGCAGGAGCGGATGCCATGCTGCATCCTTCCCTGTGGATGGAGCAGGAACCCTGCTCTGTCCCCTGCACAAGGAGGGGTTGCACACCAAGAGGATGAGGGGAGCCCCTCCTGGATGGGCCTTAGTGGGTGACACCCAGAGGTGGCCCACAGCACACAGTTGGGGTGTGCCCCCCATTCCCTGTTTGGAACTGAGATTTAATCCCAAGAATTAGAGCATGGGCAAGCAGAGACCCCCAAGAGATTCCCCAGCTTGTTTGGCACAGACATGGTGTGAGACCTCGCTGTGCAGCTCAGCCACCCAGCCATGGGGACACCAGGATGGCCGTGAAACAAAGGCAGTGAGTTAAGCTGAAAAGCCCACCCAAGAGAAGCCTATCAACCAGGGAACCAGAGTGCTAAACAAACACCGGGCTGGGATTTGTTTGTCAATACAAGCCATTGTGGTGGCCTGGCACACAAATGTCCCCTCCTCATTTTCCCAAACACTCCTTGTACGGGCGTCACTGGGTAGGTGGTCCTGCAGCCCAAGAAATATCCGGGCACAATAGGGACACCCTGCATCCTCACCCCACTGCCATGACTCTCCCCTGGATGCACAGAAGACTCTAGAGAGGCTGCAACCCCTTGAACCACCCACACGGTCACCCCAGGAAGGCCAGCACCCACTCCACCATCCCCATAGGTTCAATGTCCCACACCACTGCCAACACAGAAGCAGGGAAGTACCTCGACTCCGGGTGAGGCGGGGGTCATGCCGTGGAAGGGGGGTCCCCTGCAGCTGCCTGCTGCCCCCCCAGCTCTGCACCATCTCCCAGGCAGCCTTGCCGGTGCAGTGCTGCACTGCTTTCTCCTCCTGTGCAAGGGCTCCTGCGTGGTCCCCCCTCAAAGGCAGCCCCCTCCCTATAAAGGGGCCAGGCAGCGGCTGTGTGGAGAGCAGAGCCTCTGGCACAGCAGATGGGGTCTGCAAGTCAAGCCTCCCTCAGGTGTGTTTGCCTTGGCTGGGGTTCAGTCCCATCCAATTAGAGCTACAGAAAACATATATTAAAAGAGAGGGGGAAAATAATACTCCCTCCTGCTCTGAGGCCCTGGGCTTGGCTGGGGTTTTTCGGTCGGCCAAGTGCAAGCGATGCAGGCTCTGCTGGCAGCAGCCCGGGGAGGGAGGGGT
Organism: Centrocercus urophasianus; assembly: GCF_019232065.1. Lineage (NCBI taxonomy): Eukaryota > Metazoa > Chordata > Aves > Galliformes > Phasianidae > Centrocercus > Centrocercus urophasianus. Next base: position 714,734 of record NW_024885421.1, read on the forward strand.
GTTTGTGGATATTAAAACACAGTCATAAAGGAGAATAAAAGGGCAGCCTTGTTTCAGAACGAGTCTCTGAGGCTTTCCCCTCTCCCGGCATGCTCGGCACCTGGCCGGCTCGCGAGCGGCTCTGCGGCAGCAGCCCCGGCACACGGCCATGGCCTTCAGCATGTCCTGGGGTAGTGGTGGGGACAGCACTATGCCTTGAGCATCCATCTGGGCCACCCCTGTGCTCACCATCAGCTGCACGAGGGACCGGATGGGGTGCTGCTGGAGTAATCCCAACCCCCTGAAGTCCTGAAGCAGATGCTGAGGCATGGGACACAGCTCCGTGCTGGCTGGGGCACAGTGAGGAACCTCTGGCTGAGGCAAACCTATGGCACTTGGCACAACTCTCTTCAGCAATGCTTGAGGCACTCAGCAGACACAGAGACTGTGGAATGACACGGCTTTTGAAGCACCCCTGCAGACCCTGGCACAGTGTTAAAACTTGAGCTCACCTTTCTCATGAAACCACCCATGCACATACCAACCCTGCCATTCCTGGTGCTGCCTGCAGGTCACCTTTTGGTATTGTGTCCCTCGAGGTGAAGGAGAAGCAGATTAAGGGTGTCTGCTCACACCACAAGGCATCGTGCCTGGCTCTGGTGTTTACTAGCAGAGGAGAAGGAGAGATAAGGATTGGGGGTGGCAAGGATTTGTTGCCCCTCACTAGTTTTTTCCTTGGTGCAGATCTGTGAGGATATCCAACGCCATGAGGGGTGGCTTTGACCACTGGGGTGAGTTTGAGGGGGTCCGTCTACACCCACCGCATGGGGTCACCTCCCCAGATCTGTGCCCACCAGGGATGCTGTTCCCCTGCAGCACATCCCGCACCTTCTCATTGCCTCGCCCAGCTCCATAGGGCAGCAGCCAGCACCTTGAGGAGCGGCCCAGAACGCCATCCCAATCCAGTCCCCACCTGCCTACTCACACCTGGCTCCTCAGCACCACCACTGCCCTCCGCCCCCTTCCCAGGCAGCTCCTGGCCACGTGGCAGTGAGGAGGGGGACAACGGCGGCCTCCCCCATCCCTCCCTCCCCTCCTCCTCCTTCCTTCCACCTTCCCTGGCGGCTCCCTAGAACAAAACCACAGCCTTGCTGGGCCTCCATCCCCTCACCACGTGCGGACCCCGGCACGCCCCGGCCCCCGGCTCCTCTGAGTGACTAACGGGAGCCGCTGGGGCGCCTGGGGCCGTCCCTTGGCAGCAGGCCTTCCCTGCAGCAGTGAAATCACGTCTGGAGAAAGCACGCGTGGAGCCGTCCCCAGAGCGAGGAGGATCTTGCCCTGCTGGCTAGCTGGCCATCCCCTCCCAGGCAATGCAAAATCCCCATCCCGTGTCGGACAGAGGGATGCATGGCCTACGAGAGGGCTGGCAGTCTGCCCCACGGGAGGGCAATGAGGCCTCAAGTGCCCATCGGGAAACTCCTATCACCTCCTAACACACACAGCAGGGCTGCGGAGCCACGGACAGGCCGCCTCCGCTTGCCAGCACGTGGGTGACTAATGCAGCTCTTTAAACGCCTCTGCGGAACGGGAGCGTGGCTCCAGGTTAAGGTTTAATTCTCTTCCTCTGCTGCCCGTGCTCTCCCCTCGCTGCAATGCCATAGGGATGGTGTTCCTGCCACACAGAGCTGGTGGGGATGCAGCCGGGAGCGTGCCGAGGCCGCTGCTTGGGGCTATAAAAAGCACTGCTGTGGAATGCAGCGCGCTGCTCCGGGAGGAGAGGGAAAAAATAAAAATAAAATCAGGTGCTGAATGAGTCAGGGAATCACAGCGCGCCTCTGGCTCAGGTCTGTCCCTTCCTCGATGCTTTGACAGCCAGCAGCCTGGAGACTTCCCGGCGAGGCCAGGGAGTGCAGAGCGGGGTTTTGGCATGGCCCCGAGGGCGGAGGACAGCAGCAGGGCTGGTACAGTCAGAAGGATGACTGGCACCTCCTGCCCTCGCCCAGCCCAGAGGGGCCGGATCCAGGCACACAGCCTCCTGGCCACTGCCTTTGGCAGCTGGCTTTGGGCAGTGTTTGTCCAAAGGATTAACCGTGCCCTGGTTTATGGCTGGAGGCTCCTTCTCCGTAGGATGCTGCACCCATGGCAAGAGTGGGCACTCTGCTGTACCCCCAGCCCACGGCACCCCACTGGGGACCTCACCCAGAGCCAGGGGAAAGCACATTGAAGGGAGCTCCCCGCCCCAGGACATGCAGTGTTTGTACAAGCCAGAACGGGGGAAGGCCAGATTAATTTTAAACCTGAATAAACAAGGGGAGAAGGCGATGCCAGCACGCACTCTTCCCTGCAGCTCCCTGAATCCAAGGATGCATCCAAGCACAGTCTGGTGCTGGGTCCCAGGATCCTGGGGACAGTCCCAAATCCTCCTCCGTCATGGGGCCTCCCTCATTTCAAGGAGCTCCCGGCTGAATCAGTGCTGGCAATGGGATGTGCTCCCAAAATCCCTCCAGCTGCAGTGCTGGGTCTCCAACCCGGGGTATCACACGGAAGCCCCCGTTCCATGCCATGTCATCCGGCTGGGGACAGCTGTCCCTATGCCAAGCACCCAAGCTCTGTGCACAGCATCATCTTGGGAGACAACCAGGAGTGGAAAAAAAAAAAAAAAAAATTGTTTGTGGGTCAAGAGGAGAATGGAAAAAAAAGAAAAATACAACCAACAAAACACATTTTGAACTTTCGTGCCAAAAGGAAAATGAAAACCAAAACATTTTGTTCTAAATGATAGGCCTTGTTTAGTTTTCAGCGGTTTTACTTTTTTAAAATGGTTCGAATTAAATCGAGCTAAATTTGGCTTCCAAACATTACCTTGGGGTGGGGAATAAAATAAAATCAAAACGTCTCATTTGGAAAATGTCAGAATGAAATGCCATTGCTTTTCCAGCCTGGCAAGAGCCCAAGCCGAGTGCTGAACCCGGCCTCAATTCACAGCGTGTGCCGGCCTCCCAAAAACTGCCTTTTTTTCACTTTTTCCCCTGCAAATGAAGCAGCTGCCCAATGTTACCCGGTGGGCGGCTGCTGGTGCTCCCGGCAGGGACGTCCCCGTGCTGCACTGTGCCGATGCAGCCTGTTGCAGCCAATAGCTTTGCACCCTGGTCCGACCCGTGCTGCTCTTTAAAACTTCTGTTTAAATGTCTTTTCTATTAGGTCAGCATTCCTCCTTCGCACAGGGAAGGTGGTTACAGGCTGCAGCCCGGCACAGAGGCTCCTCAGTGCTGGCTGCTGGATCTCTGTCAGCCAGTAGACTGCCCACGCTATTAAATTACTAAGAAAAATGGATCGTTTCTCCAAGCATTAGGTGCATTAACCTCTCTCGTGGTGGTGAGACTCACTACAGGCGAGCTGTTAATTGGAAATTCATAGAACTGGCCGCAAAAGTTTCCTTCATCTCCCCTCCACCCTTCCCTTGACGAGGCAAAGGATGGGGGGAGGCATTTGCTCCCTCCCTGCAACACAAGGAAAGTAGCTTGCAGGGACCTTTCCAGGCACTGGAGGAAGCAAATGTACAGCCGGCAGAGTCTGGTCCTGGAGCTGCCTGGTGCTAATGTCGGCTCCACCATGTGTCAACCCACTAGTGACACATCTCAGAGGGACGCTGCCTGGAGACAATGTCCCAGCACTGTCCCAGCTGCATCTCAGAGGTGAAAATAGATCCACGGACCTTGCCTTGCTCACATCCTTCATCCTTATGCCCTTCATCTTTACATCTCAGGCACAGCATAAACATTAACAGTTATCTGAAGGTCTCCATCCCAGCCCAGCGTCCTGGGTTGCTTGGGAGCCAAACCTCCGAGCACTGCATGGCATTCCTGGAGCAGTCAGAATTGCAGGGATCTCAGTGCCTGTATGCAACCTCCAGGGAGGGAGCAAGGAGGAGTTTGCAGCCAGTATCAAGAGGATGCTCCAGGAACACATCCCCTCTGGAGTTCACACCTGGCACTGCTGCGAGGGTCTGCATTCTGCTCCTTGTGCTACAAGGAGCCCCAGGAAAGTGCAATGCTGCACATGGAGAGTCCCATGCACCCATGTTGTTTTTGAGTGCCATGGGTGCAAGGACGACAAGCATTACTCTGGCTGGAGGACATGAAAAGAACATGAGGCATGGACAAGGGGGAAAGGATGCTTCCCCAGTGCTGTCACGCTCCAGCTGCAAGACTGCAAAACTCAAAGCTTTGATGGGACAGAGCAGCCTCAGGGGAGCTGTGAAGCAGCCTCCTGGGAGCCTCACAAGGAGCTAAAAGTCAAAAGCAGCCCGAGGGTGGCCAAACCCTCTGGGTTTTGGTGTTGGCCCTTGCAAGAGGGCGATGGAGCAAGAGCTGGTTCAGCCCACTAGCTCCTCCTAAGACATAGGGCCTTGGGCAAAACTCATGGAAAGCGAAGGACAGACTCCTGTGTACTTCCCCAGGGGCTCAGGATCTGTCCCAGCTCTGCACGAAAGTATGGTGAGACGCCAGCTGGCCCAGGCGCCGTGCGTGACAGTGGCTTTCGCAAAGCAAAGCAGGGACATGGCAGCTGGGTCAGCCCCAGGGGACCTTCGCAGGGCCGTTGCAGCACAGCTTTCTGCTCTGCAGCTCCACTGTTGCAATTTGACATGACACGGGGTGACGCTCCAGCTGCCCCATGCAACAACCCCCTGCCACCTTTTTGTTTTTTCCTAGCTGCCTTTGCAGGAAGGCAAGGTCTGAATCACTCTTCACGGCATCACCGAATTCAAGAGGCACTGACCTCCATCAAATTGGAGTTGGTGAGGTCCCAGCTCCAGGGATTGATCTGGGCAGAATGGAGTGCACAGTCCCAAAGGAAATGGCTGGTAAAAGTAAAGGAAGGCAAAGGAAACAGCTGAACCAGCACAACTGTGCCAACCCTCTCGGCACAGGGACATGCCCAGCAGGGGGGCACTGCTTCTTAAGCGCTCTGCAGGCAAATCCAAACCCCTGTGCCAAAACCAGGCACTTGGGGCTGCCCGCACAACGCTATGCAGCATCTCCAAAATGGGTTGAGATCCAGGGGCTAAGCCAGCCCTGCTGCTGTGGCGTATGGGGAGCTCTGCCTGCTCGTGGCTTCTCTGCCCCTGCCCCTTAATATGTCTCCAGCATCATTTTGTAAACCAGGCTTGGTATCCCTTGTTTTCACTTAAAGAGCTTGGGTAAAATAGAAAATGCCCAAACGACCTTCTTTCCACCGTCAGGATTTCATTAGATGAAGGAGCCCTAAACTTTTCCACCCCTCCCTATAAGGAAATCTCTGCGGGGCCGTAACCATTTTTATTATGCTGTTTCTATTTCTGCCCTCTCCATATTGAGAGGAGAGGACCAGAGCCCGGCAGCCTCTGGGGAGTCCTGAAGTGGATTCCGAAACCCCACCAAACGCTCTCAGCATCAGCCCTTCTCCCCACATCCAACCCTCCTACCCACTGCCACAACCACCACGTTGTCCACAGCAAGGTCTGCACAAACCTCCCCAGTGGCTACAGCCCAGTGGAAACCCAAGGATTCATCATTTTTAATCTCTCTTCCCCAGGTATGTTTTCCCACTGGTTCAGTGCACGACCCTACCTGTCACCCCTTGCAAAGCTCAGCATCATGTCCACCCACACCAGCTCTCACCAGAGGTCCATCCAGCCTGGCTGCCATCTTCACATGCATCTTCAGAAAATGTGTATGAACAGATGTGGCCTCTCCCCAGCCAGACCCTCCAGCAAACCCTTCCAAAATCCCTTGTAAGCTTTTTCAGCAATGACTGATCCCTGCTGGCCCCCATCCAGGCTTCGCTGGTCAGATGTGACCGCAGCACAGAATCCTGCTGGGACGGAGGTGAATCAGGTCTTAGAGCATATCTCAATTCCTTGCCTTTCTCATCCCAAGCCTTTCCCTACCCCAAACAATAGATACAGCAGAGATGAGGAGGTGTTTTCCCATTTTTTCCCCCATTTCTAAGACTCACAGCCTGAAGGGGAGGTGAAATTGCACCTCAGCCTCCATCCTTCCTCATTCATCCATCCATCCTCCTGCTGACACACACTGTGGGTGCTGGGACAGACCAATGGAACCTGAAGCTCACCCCATCCCGAGGGCATGCCTCAATGACAGGATGACTCAGAGACCTGGGAACCAGCCAGACTCGAGAGATAATTCCGATTAATAAGCTGATCTCTGACACAGCAAACCTGCTTCTAATTTCCAGAGGAATTTTTCCTTTTCCATGGAAATGGTCCACTGGAATGTGACTCTTAGGGAAGACAAGTAAACCATGACTCTAAGACATCATCATATTTTTCCACCTTCATAGCCTGGCAGGAGGGCACACCAGAGAAAAGCATCACTGGGAAGCATGGAGATCTATCTGCTGGCAGGAACTGGGGCCACAGGGTCACTTTAAAGCCCTAGCAGGAGAGAGTTGGTGATTCTCACACATGAGATGCTTTCTTAATCACAGGAACACTTAGCAAAACCAAAAACTCTCCAAACATCCCAGCAAGTCATCCCGGGGCTAATTCCTGATGCTGGTTTTGCATCAGCATTCCAAATGCCAAAGAAGGCCCCATTTCACTCCCCAGGGGAGAGCTCCCATCCAAGACATTCTCTGTCCTTGGCTATGGCTTTGGCATGGGTAGAGCCACCACATCCCGTGACTGAACAAGAAGAGAAGAAATGAAGGCAAAAATGTGCCAAATTTCCCTAGTGATGCTGTACAGGAGGAAAGCAGAGCCATGAGCTGGTTGGCACCTACCCCTCCCCTAGGAAGCATCTCACAAAGGGTATTCCTTCACAGCAAAGCCTGCAGTGAGGGGACAGCCTCATGTGCCCACGTGAAAGCACACTACACATACAGGCATACTGCCAGGCTCCAGGCACACTCTGCCCCAGCCCCACAGTGCACATCTTCAACATGACGATCACAGCCTGCTGCTCTGGGCATTCAGACACCTCATCCCCAGGAATAATGTTCACCTGAATTCCAAGGTTCTGCCAATGTAAGAATCAGCATTTTGCAAAGAGGGGAACCTGCCTTGCAGAGGGACCATGGCCACGGCAGGAGCCTTCTGGGCTGTCACATGGTTGAGGATGGATAGCGCAAGCCAGAGATGGATGTGGAGACTGTAGGATGAAGTGAAGGTAACCCGGAGCTGATCCAGCACAAGGAGACAAGGTTTTCCTGGCTCGCTTAACCATATAAAACAACGAAGGTGCTATAAATACACCAGGGTAAACACTGGAGAGGGAGAAGAGGTCTTGAACTAAAAGCACAATGTTGGCAGAAAGCCACATGGGAATAAACTCTCCAGGAATATACTCGAGCAGGAAAACAGAGGGAGGTTTAGTCCTGTGTGAGCAGGAAGAGCCTTGGAGTTGCCTTTGAACACAACTTGGAGCAGAAAGGAAGGTTTTGAAAAGAAAGCTCCTGGCAGATGAGGATGCCACACACTGTTCCCAGCTGCGTGCGTTTCCCTACTCAGGGTTCAGGAGAGACGGCGCAGAGGGCAGGGCCAGGTGGCTTTAGGTACCTGCAGACAAGGGGACACAGGGTGGGTTCCAGGTGCCCACCCAGCTCACAGCAGCTTCTGTTAAACCTGGCAGTTGCAAAAGGAAAGCGGTGCCGCTTCCAGGCTGAATACAGCAGGGAGGCTCGCGACGCAGTGAGTCATTCATTCATCCTTCATAAACAGGGCCTGCACCCGGCCAAGCATCCTCCTCCCCCCGCTGCTGTGACAGCCAGACTGCTTCTCCAGGACAAGGAAAAAGTGGCTTATCAGACAGGATCATGTTTTCCCTGCCCCGTGAGGCTCCCAGTGGACTGCAGCAGCTTGCAGACAAGAGGAAGGCAAACCCTGCTCCTCTCTGAGCTGGGCTGGTGGAGAACACAGTGCACAGTACCCGGGACAAGGTGGCCGCGTATCATACCAGCCCTGGCCCAAGGAGGAGCCCTGCCAGCTCACAGCTCCACGTGGGGCTGAAATGCCACAGGCTCCGTGCAGCCCCAAGCGTAACCACACTGTGACCTGCCCTCGGATAAACACAGACAGAGCGCAAACACCCCACCTCCTTCTCCAGCCAACGTCAGACGTGGCTGCAGCCTGCAGGAGCAGGTACCTGCTGGCACCCACCAGGCCAGCCCCACACTGCAGCAGCTGTGCCCTCCACACCGTTGTCTGGGGCATAGCGGCATGTTCCTGAATTGTTGCAGCTTTGGGTTTCTCCTTGTGGAGATCCGATTAAAGTAAAGCATCATCACAGAAGGGTCTGGCAGTTCTGACAGTGAAGGCCAAGCAAAACTCAGCCCCTTTCACACCGTTAACCAGACTGCTGGCAGAACTCAAGAGGGGACCCAGGGGTTGACACGGCCAGGGAAGGTGACACAAGCAGCATCAGAGCTGGGCATCTGCAGGGGACTGAGAAGCCGTGATTGAGCCAGCCAAGGGCAAGGAGGGACAAGGCAGGCTGAGCCTTTCTATTGCCTGCGCATGAGAAAGCAGCTCTTTCCGCGCCTCTCCTAATTAAGAACAGATTTTCCCTCCCCAGACCCCCCAGGAGAAGAGAGGGCCCTGCCAGGGAGACCTGTGGCTCCGCAGGGGTGAGGGCACTTTGCCTGGTATTGTTCAAACCTTTCTCCAGAAAACTCTCCCCGGAGCTCAGAGAGGGAACTCCGAGCAGATGATGGGGAAGGGGTTCAAAACTTCCACCCCGGGACTTCTTCCCACCCCCCAAGCATCCCAAGGCGGGCGCTGAGCCCAGAAGGGCAGCAGCACCGGGTACCCACAGGCAGGGAAAGCGAGGGGCTGCTCCCAGGACTGAGCGAGGAGCTACCTTTCCACGAGCTTTGGGACGAGCAGCAAAACACCGGGCTAAGCCTCCTGCCTGCCTGCGCGGCGCCGGCACTGCCCGCAACCGGGCGCTCCTCACCGCGGCGGCGGGGAGTCACGAACGGGAGAAGCGGGGCTGCTCCTACCTTCCTCCGCGCCTCCCAGGCTATGTGTCCATGGTGCTGAGCGAGCCGGGCCGGGCCCGGCAAGGGACCGCGGAGCTGCACCGTCGGAGGGGAGCCCGCTCGGGGCTGGCTGGGGAGGCAACGCGGGCGGTGCGGGCCCGCCGCCGCTCAATTGGAGCAGGGCGCTGCCAATCTGCCGCCGCCGCTCCGGGACGCTTCCTGTCTGCGAGCCGCGCCCGGCACCGGCACCGGCTCCCGCGGCTCCGCACCCCACCGGTGCACGCTGCATCAGTACGGGGCGCGGCCCCTGCGGCACACGACGTCCTCGGGCTCCCGATGTCCCGGGGGCACTTGGTTCGCCCAGCCCGTCCCGTTGGGGCTCACGGCTTGCGTTGGTCAGGGTACCCCTGGGATGAGGAGCTGCAGCCCCCTAGCATCCTAGCAAGGGGTGATGCAGTTTCTCTGCTCCTGGGATTGTAATTTCTTTTGGGTTTTGTTGTTACAGGGGTTATGTCTTGTCTACTGGTAAGATGAAATCTGGCCCTCAGGCTTGTGTTCCTCAGCTGTGAATTTAAATAAAAAAAAAAGCCTCTTTCCTCCTCATGTCCTTCAGTACTTTTGCATTCCTCTTTTTCTAAGAAGCATCACCTCTTCATTGCCCTCCCTGCACTCCCTTGGAATTTTTTTTTTTTTTTCATTAATGTAAATATTTGCAGGAGGAGTAACCATGATGAAATTCTGCAGCGGGAAACCATCCGGTGAAAACCCACAGGGACTTCTCCCCTGGTACCTGGGGCAACACACACTCTGGGATCTCCCAGGATGGGCTGAAGACCCCAGGTGAGGTCAGCAAAGCTGCAGCTAAGGGAGCCCCTTGCAGGCCAAGCACTACCACATGCCCGGGCAGAGAGCCTGTGCAGAGATAAGAGCCACGTGCCTATGTGAATGCAGCATCCACGCAGCACAACTCCAGCTATCTTACAATAGCAGAGTGCACTGCAGCCCACCTGGAATAAGCGAGGTGTGTTTGCATTACAGCCCAACTCTGCAACCCTGTGGTAACAGATGCAAAGCGTTCCTTGCCCGCATCATCGCATTCCTCTGCAACCACTCAATAGCACCCTGCTACCTGCTCATGCTCTGCAACCTCATGATAACAAGCCCGTGAGTCATCTCACCTCCCATGTAATCCCGCAGTAACAAACTGGTGTTTTCCTTTGGGCCAACCCTCCTGTACAACCCTACAATAACTGAGTGCCCCGAGGCTGTGCACGCTGCCATTGCCACAGCAGTGCTGGTGCAAGCGGTGCTCTGGGGAAGTGGTGTAATCCACAGGGAAATCCCTCCCTGTATGCAGCCTCTTCTGCCTCCTGCTCCAGGGTATTAATAAATGCAATGATTGGGATATGAGGTGTTAAGGAATTCAATGAACACTATCCAAGGGGCAAACTAAGCTGTCTCCCAGGGTGGTAGTGCTGGAGAATGAGGGGTCCCTTCCGTTTGGTTCTCTCATGTGGTTGGGAGAAGCACTGTTTTTTGCAGCTCTTTGCAAATGCAGTGGTTTCCCTAGTCTAAAATGGGGACTTTGGGAGCAGTAGGGTGAGTGTGCCCAGCCCAGCACGCACACAGGCTCCGCGATGTGGGCATGCGCTCGGCTGTGGTTGAGGCTATGTGCCCACACTGCCCGAGGAATGTTGCAGCTTGGCACATCTGCTCGTGTCCTGGGCTGCAACCTCGCTGGCCACATGTGGCCACATCTGCCCTGCCTGTGCCACAAAACGCTGGGCTCATGCCAGGGCTTGGGATGTCCCTCCCTGAGCTATCCCTATGGTCTCTGAGGTGCTTTGAACATCTGTTCATGGGGATTTTGGTTGCCTGGGAATATAGGAGGAGCTGCTCCTGGGCAGGGAGATTTTCCCTCCATTCAACTTCTTGCTTTCCCCTTCCAACTCCACAATGCTGCTCTGCTCCCATTCCCTGCAATGCTCATGAGCTGCAACCTGCAGGATCAGCTCCTTAGGATGATTGACAGTAAGCATTTGGCTGTCGTTCCCTCCTGGGAGCAGACCCTGGGCTTTCTCTTGTGCTTTGTGGGGTGCTGGGAGTTGAGAGCTGGGCTGCTTGGCGCCGGCACTGGCAGAAAGCCATGTAATGCTTTCTCTGCTGCTGCAGAGCTGGAGAGCCCATCTGCACTGCAGATCTGGGGAATCCCCCAGCTCTGCCAGAAGCAATGTTGTGAAGGCAAAACCAGGGATTGATTTTGAGGGGTCATGGGGTAAACAGTGCAGACAGACTCTCCACAGTGGAGTACTGGGATACAGGGCAACAGGGCTTGCTAGGGCACCAGCAGCATGCAGAGCCAGTAAGGAGAGACTGAAACACTGAGTGAGGAAGGGGCAGCTTTGGTGAGAGCAGAGTGGGGCCTGCTTGAACAGCGGAGTGCTCATTGGGGCTGGGAAACCTGGCAAAGAACCCCCAGGGCCCCCTAGGACAGGGCTGCTGTGACACATCACACACTGAACGAGGCAGGCAAAGCCTGCAGCTCTGACACTGCAGCTTCTGCCCTGCTCCATCCTCAGGCTGAGACTGCATGCATCCCCACATCCCACATCCCAGACTGGCTGCTGCATCCTGCTCAGCAGTGGGTCACCCACTCAGCACCACAAGAGGGCCAAATCTGGGAACTGTGTGCTTCTTCTCCCCTCTCTCACTTCTGAGAAGACACAGCCAGTCCCAGCCCAGAGGGGGAACTGCCAGCTCTTGTCTAGGCAGGTCAGGACTCAGGCACATGAACAGAAGGGTTGGGGCTTACATTACAGTATCACAAACTTATGCAGGACACCCCTTCCCCCCATTCTCCTCCCCCAACCTTCTAGGTTATACACTGCTCTCCCTCCCAGACTTCAGACTAAACTCAAAGCGAGATGTGTAAGGCCACAGAGGAGGTGCTGCGTCACGGTGGCAAGGGACAGGACACTGGTCCTCAGCAATCACCAGATGCATCTGTGATCACCGGAATTCTGACTGAAGGGAGATGAAGGTAGGAGATGAATGCATGTGAATGCTGTGGTGTAACCCCATGATGTCTGTGCACTGCAATTCTTGCCCCCAAGCCCAGCCCCAGTGGCTGTTCTTGGTGTCCCAAAGGCATGGATTCCTGATGGGCTGGACAAGGCAATGGAAAGCTGCTCATGCTTGCCTGGTCCGGCCAGGCTCTGGCTGACGTGCACTGGGCATGGCCCTGCTTAAAGTGCAGGCTTGCTGTGTGTTTACCCTGGCCAGCCTGGAGTGTACAGGAAACCAGAGAGCTCTGCACGCTGGCTGTCACTTTATTTATTATGGTCACAGCTCGGGCTGCTTGCACTGCTGAAATGAGGCAGCAAAAACCCCAATTGGTGCTGCATAGCTTCCACCCTGCCAGCTCTGCTTTGCTCCGATTCATCTTGCTGTCCTGCAACTGGAACAGGATGGCAGGATGCTCCTTGCCATGCAAAGCTCATCCTGTCTGTTAGCAGCTTGTCTTGTCCCAGCTGTAGCCAGCCATACCACGCAAGGAGAAACTGCTGGCAGATGCCCAGCCTGGTGCCACTCCATATATTACCCACACTGGCACATGGATTTCTTAGCAATATCACATAGAATCATAGAATCCTTACAGTTGGAGAGGACATTTAAAAGTCGTTTAGTCAAACTCTTCTGCAATAGATAGAGACGTGCACAGCTAGATCTGGTTGCTCATAGTCTGGTCCAGCTTGGCCTTGAAAGTCTCCAGCAACATGGCATCCACCACTGCTCTGTGCAACCTGTTCCAGTGCCTCACCACCCTCACTGTAAAAGACTTTTTCCTTGTATCTAACCTAAATCTACCCTTTTTAAACTTGAAACTGTTTTGTGTTGTCCCATCACAAGAGACCCTGCTAAAGAGTCTGTCCCCTTCTTTCCTGTAGCTCCACATCTTCCTCATTTCTTCACTTCTGTCCTGCAGAACAGCAATGCACATTGTACTCCAGAGCTGTACTGCTCCAGAATTTTTGCTTCATCTACCTCACCAGCCAAGGGAAGGAAACATGCAGGATCCCACAGCTCAGTGCTCATGACCAGCAGTTCCACCTTCAGCCTGCTGCTGTTGTTCTGGAGGGAACACCACAGCTGCTGTAAGGATGACAATAAAATAAACCTGGCTCTTTCCCCCAGCAGACTCAGCCGCTCCCAGCGCTGTGCACGGCAACATGCCAAATGTTCCATGCTGCAAACTGGAGGCAACTCACAGCTGAAGAGTGGTGGCAGAGAGAAGAGATACTGTGCACTCTGCTATTTATAGGGCTGCCCTTTGCCAGGGCTTGACTGGCAGCAGCAAGGGCTGGGCTGGCATGGAGGGATGTCAGGGCAGAAACAACAGCCAGAAACCTGGGGACATGAGAGCAAACCTGCCAGCACTTGGAGGGCTCCTCATCCCTGCTCACAAGCTGAGCCATGTGGCTCACTGGGCTGCCTGGCTATTAAAGGGGGAAAGTGCCATCAAGACAGTAAACGGGGAGCCAAGCCAGTGCCTACAACCCATGGTGATTTGGTTCTCTTCCATTACAAAGTCTCTAGCTCCTTCCCCTTTGTTCTTCCTTCATCTTGTGTTTTGCTGAAGGCTCTGTGTGCCCATGCATTGGACACTAGGATGGAAAAATCTGTGTGGAACACAGAGAGCAGTATGGAAGAAGGGTTTCTAGAGACCGATGTCAGTTTTGTTCAGTTTTGGCCTTCTGGCCTTCGTGTTTTCTATCAAAAGAATGTCCAAGGAAGAGTTCAGTGAAGGAACATGGTAATATTTGATTTTGACTTGCTGAAGAAATGGTATTTATAGTGTGAGATAGCGAGCAACAACTGAAGTGGAACATGAGAAATTATTTCCAAAGGAAAACTTGAATGTTTCCTTCCAGAAAGGCTGACCGTAATGCCTGGACGCTGCTGGGCTCCACCTCTCCTCCCTCCTGTTGTGCAGGCTGGATTTCTCTCCTGGCAGCATCTCCCCCATACTGGGCCCCAGTGGCTGGATGCTGCACACACAGCTGCCCCAAGAGACTCCTGTCCAGGGATGAGATTTGGCTCCTTCCCAAAGACACCAATGACTACAAGTTGGCTTTTGATAATTTAAACTCATAGATACATCACTTGTGTCCCTATTCCTTAGTCACTTGGCAAAATACCTCTCAATTTCCCAAGCGAAATCAGCACAATCAAAGGGATTCTGCTGTTTCTGGGACAATTGCATTCTTTTGCAAGGGATGCTTCTTCTGTGCCTCTTAGCCAGCTCTGCTAATTGTTTGCTCCTGTTGTGGCTGCTAGGAGGTGGGATCAAGAGGCCTCCTTAACCTTTCCAAGATGGTGTAAAATCAGAGCAGGGACCTGCTACTGGATGCAGATCAAAGGTCCTTTCCCATGTCTGTGCTCCTAGATGCTGCTCTTTATCATTATTGTGAGAGAGAGGAGTAGGAAATGGAACAGGATGGGATGGAATGGGATGGAATAGAATAGAATGGAATGGAATAGAATTGAATGGAATGGAATGGAATGGAACGGAATGGAACAGAACAAAACAGAACAGAACAGAATAGAATAGAATAGTTGTCAGGGACTTAGAAAAATCAAGTCCAACTGCCTAACCACTTCAGGGCTAACCAAAAATTAAAGCATGTTATTGAGGGCATTATCTAAATGTCTCTTCAACACTGGTGGGTAGGAACATGAACCATTTCTCTAGAATCCGTTTTTTAAGTGTGTGGCTACCCTCACAGTAAATCAGTTTTTCCTGATGTCCATTATGAACCTCTCTGATGCAGCTTTGTGGCCATTCCCATGTAAAATGGCACTGGTTCCCAAGGAGAAGGGACCACCCTCCCTTTCCATTTTCCCTCCTTAGCAAGTTGCAGCCAGTTATGAGGTCACCCCTCAGTCTCCTTTTCTTCAAACCTAGGTGTCTTTACTCTCTCCAGCCTTCCAGCTGGTTTATGAGCTTTGCTGTCCTCCTTTGAAAAATTTCAAAGACCTGAACATCATTTCAAAGACATTTACATGGGGAAAATTGATTGCAACATTCAAGGCGAGCTCACACCAACACTAGGTATAGTGGGAGAATCGCTGGTTTTGATCAACTGACTGTTCCATGCATCCTAAGATGCAGTTAGCCCTAATAGGTCCATAGATGCTGTGATTTAGTAGTGGGCTCCCCAGTACCTGCTGTACCAGAGCATTGCTCATCCATCCTTGATCTTCCCTTGATATCCTGCTTAGTTTTGCTGACTGAAGAGAAATGAAATAAAACAACCAGAATAAAGAGAGGAGGAGACCATGGAGGCTATCCTTTCCAGACAATGTCTTATGGGCTACCTCCAAATGCCATTAGGGACTTTCCATAGAACCACAGAACAGCTGTAGTTGGAATGGACCTTAAAGATTATGTAGTCCAACCCTACTTCCCTGGGCAGGGTTGCCACTGACTAGATCAGGTTGTCCATGGTCCCAGTGAACCTGGCCTTGTACATCTCCAGTGATGGAGCACCCACAGCTTCTCTGGGCAGCCTGTGTCAGTGCCTCACCACCCTTGCAGGAAAAAAAAATTCTTCCTAATGTCTGATCTAAGTCTCCTTTATTTTTGTTTAAAGTTGCTAACCCTTGACCAATCACTGCAATCCTTCACAAAGAGTACCTCCCCATATTCCCAGTACCTTAAGCCCCCTTTAGGTACTGGAAGGCTGCAACGAGGTCTCCCCAGAGCCTTCTCTTCTTCAGGCTGAGCAAGTTCAGCTCTATCAGCCCATCTTCACAGGAGGGGTGCTCTACCCTCTAATCAATCTAATGGTCTTCCTCTGGACTCGCTCCAACAGGCCCATGTCCCTCTTGTGCTGTGAGCCCCAAAGCTAGGTACATTATTGCAGGAGGGTCTTCACAAAAGCAGAGTGGAGGAGGACAGTCACCTCTCTCATCCTGTTGTTCACAATCTATTTCATGCAGCACGGGATACAGTTGGCTTTCTGGACTACAAGAGCACACTGCTGGCTCACACTGAGTTTTCCATCAAACATCACACCCAGGTCATTCTCAGTCAGTGCTGCTCTCCATCCATTCATCTCCCACCCTGTACTGATTGCCCCTACACAAGTGCAGCTCCGTGCATTTGGCCTTGTTGAGCTGTATGAGGTTTGCATGGCCTAGCTGCTTGAGTCTGTCCATCCCCTCTCTCAGAGATGCTGGATTCACCACACAGCTCAATGTTATCCACAAACTTCTGAAGATGCACTCAGTACTTCCGTCTGGGTCACCAATGATGACTGCACTGGTTCCTATATGGACCTCTGAGAAATGCTACTTGTCACTGTTCTCCATCTGGACAGTGAGCCATTGACGACAACTCTCTGAGTGCCACCATCCAGCCAACAGCCTTCTGCCCAGCTACACTTTGGGTTAATCCCTTGCACAGCCACCTCTGCATGCCGTGATGGTGTGAATACCCTTCATACTGCTGCACCCCTTGGCATCGTTGCACTGCTGAAAGACGGGAACTGACCTCGGCGATGGGCATGGGGCAGTAGCCCCACATGGTGGACTCGGAGATGCTCAGGGGGCCGAGGCAACGGGAGCAGGAGCAGCCCCCGCGGTGCCCGACGAACCGGCGGCTTTCCCGGCTGCGAGCTCGGGCTGCGGCTGCCCTCTGCCGGTAGCGGCCCGTCCACCTGCTCCTTTGCTACAGCAGCTCCATAAACTTGATTTTCTTCGAGGAAGACAACAGTCTCAAAAGCCAAGGTAGGAAAAAAAGGCAAGGGCAGGGCAGGGCAGGGTAGTGCAGGGAAGGCAAGGCAAGGAAGGCAAGGCAAGGCAAGGCAAGGCAAGGCAAGGGAATCAACCAAATCAAAAAACAGCATAGATATGCTTGGAGTAGAGAAAATACAAAGAAGACAAATAGAATAATAGAATAATAGAATCACTCAGGTTGAGAAAGAAAAAACCTCTAAGATCATCAAATCTGGCTAATAACCTAGCACTACCAAATCCACCATTACCCCAGGTCCCTAAGCACCACATCTACACATCTTTTAAATACCTCCCAGGGTAGGAACTTGGCTATTTCCACGGGCAGCTTGTTCCAATGCTTCACAACTCCTTCAGTGAAGAATTTTTCTTAATATCCAACCTAAACCTCCCCTGAGCAACCTGCGGCCATTTCCTCTCCTCCTGTTGCTCATTGCTTGGGAAAAGAAACCAACATGAGCATCTCTACAACTTCCTTTGCAGTAATTTTAGACAGTTCTCCCCTGAACTACCTTTTTTGGGTTAAAAAAACCCAATTGCCTCAGCTCACCCCTTTGGGTGTCTGAAGCTGCTGGTTCCTCATCCTGATGCTGCCTGCAGGCTACTGGTATGTGGAGGCAAAGCCAGAGATCCAAGAAAAAGTGGCATTCACTGCCCAACAAAGCCTCTTTGAGCTCCCTTTGAGATGTTTCCATGTGGGGTCCTGGGATCATGCTGATATCTTCAATGCTGGCACACTGACAGCTGTCCTTCCTGCAACCCCACATGGTGTTTGACACCATCTCCCAAGGGCTGTGACTGAGGCTAGGAGAGGGACCACATGCTGCCCTATGTAAGCTGAGGGGGCATCATGAGGCAGACTTCCAAGACAGAGATTTCCAAAGCGGGGCCAAACAACACTCCATTGCCATTCAAACTCCTCCAAACTGTGCTTTTTTTCAGGACAGTGCTTTTGGCAACAGATTTTTATCTGGAAAAAGGAGAAGTATCCACCTCAATCAGTGCTTCTGAGCAGTCCAGAGCAGTGATCCAAGCAGAACAGGATGCCTGGGACAGAGGGAGGAGTATGACACAGAGCATCTGCCCACCAGAAAATGACGGATGTTGAGCTGAGAGGTAGCAGAGGAGATGAGAACCAGGTAAAAAACAGCAAGCACCCATTCAGCAGGGCCAGGTATGAGTGGAGACCACCCACCTGTATGTAAATGGGGGGAGTGACAGCCACCCCCTGCACCAGGAGGAGTTGCTCTGGCTGTAGAACAGCAAGGGAGACTTAGGTGACACAAGAAAAAGCTACACCTGGGCTCATCATTTAGGAAGAAGCACAGGTCCCATGTTCTCCACAGTCTGTAGGATATGCTCAGAATAGTTTAGTGCCCTGCTGTCAGAGGAGCAATTGTCTATGGGCATCATCAAGTTGTGATTCAGAGGCAGACATCTTATTTTCTGCTTAGACCATTTAGGATCAGGGGGAAAGCACAGATAGCTTGGGGGCATCTGCAGTACTGTTGGTACCAAAGCACCTGTACAACAGGACAAGCTGTGCACCTAGAGCAGTTTTCTTGAGCACAGCTGGTTTTGTTAAGCAGCATCTTGATTGTGGGTGCCATTCACAAGAGCACGAGCAGGTGATTGTGAGCACAGAGCATGGGAAAGATGAGGAGGTCTGTAAATTGAAATGAGGGATTTGTGCCATAAAATGTGTCACCAATAGGTCCCTGCGATTTGCTGTCTGATTGGTTTCCAGCCGCTGGAAACTGGTCTGGTTCTTGGAATCAGGAGGAGAAGTTGATGCAGTTCAGGTGGGAGAAGGGAAAATATGTCCCCTACAGGATCCTCTCTGATCCTCTCTTTCCTCATGGAGAGACGCAGTGTGCTGCTCCAGCGCAGAGTACCTGCTGCAATTTCCAGGTAGAGGAAAGCAGTTGGGTGGCACATGTTCATAGACGCATCAGTGTTCAGAGGTGTAATGCAGGCCTTACAACCGTCCTGCAGCACAGCCAAAATCTGTGGGTGCACATTATCTGTGAGGAGTTTGTTTCTGCTGAGAATGCTGGGGAAGTGATGCTGAGAGATGTGTGTCAAGACAGGACCACGACCCATCAATGCAGGTGCAAATGGCTCATGTGGGAGCTGCAGTCTCCCCCTCACCACAGCTGCCCCAGGGCCGTGCAGCCTGACAGCAGCCCCGCAGCACCCAGCCAGCAGCACAACCATGCGATGGCAGTGCAGACCGCTGCCAGCACTGCAGCAGAGCAGAGCAGGGCTTGCACGCTGCAGCCAGCTTCTGCAAACTACTGCACATCCTGCAAGGGCAGGCAGGACTCCTCCATGCCAGAGCGGAGTGTTCTAGCTGTGCAGAGAACCAGAGAAGGTGAAGATCTACAGGCTCAACTGCCTTGTTTTCTCCATCTCCAAAAGGCTGTGCTTCTAGCAGGCACCCTGGCTTTCTGTTTCTAGCATTGCAGCTGTCCTGCTGACTGCATCACAGCCTGTAGAGCACTGCTGCCTACATCTCTGTGGGGATCTCTGAGCAGTGTGTCTGTGTCATCGCCTCACTGGGACAGGGAGGGGATGGCATGGGAACCAAAGGCTCTCCTGTGTGATGGGAGGCTGAGTTTGTTCCCACAAGGGCTGGGGATGGAGGCTGTAACAGCGGGCACACAGGGGATGAATGCAGAGGGGATGGTTTATGCAGGACCCTGCTACTAATCTGGCTATCATCCCTCACTGTGAATACCATTTGTTAGAGACAGAAATACACAGGGCAATTTTCCATCTTTTCCAGGCAGCACCAGGCATTCCTCCGTGGGGAAGACCTCCAATGGACATTGGGACATCTCTGGGAGAGGGCCAGGATGAGAGCCAAGGCTATGTGAGTAGGATGTCTCAGACACTCACTTCCTTGCCCAGTACTCAGCTCCCAATGGGCTGTGACAGGACAAACTCTGCTCTCTACATCTGCATTTACCAAAGAGTATCTGAAAAAGTTATTAAAAGAAATTAAGTTCAGCTTTATCCTTGACTAAACAATAGGGAGACATTTGAGAAAGACCTATCCTATTCCCTGCAACAGCACAGTGGCACCAGGAAGCTGTCACATCCCATGGATACCTCTTAGATCAAGGTTGCTCCATCCTTGGAGCACAGGGAGTGAGTCTACCCAGATAACCTTAGTACCTGTTCAGGTTATAAAGTTAGGTAGAACTGCAACATCTCCTCTCTACATTTGACTGTCTTTCCCTTGCATTTCCCTGATGCATTCATTCTCTTCAGAAAAAGTACTCGTGTGAATATGAAGGCCTTGGGGCTGCATGAATCACAAGAATCACAAGAATCACAAGAATCACAAGAATCACAAGAATCACAAAGTTGGAAACGGCCTATAAGATCATCCAGTCCAACCGTCTCCTCATCACCATTGCCACCACTAGTACTAAACCATGTCACGCAGCACGTCATCCAGACGCCTCTTGAACACTGCCAGGGACAGTGACTCCACCACCTCCCTGGGCAGGTGATTCCAGTGCCTGACTACTCTCTGAGAGAAGAAGTTCTTCCTTACGTCCAACCTGAACCTCCTCTGATACAACTTGCAGCCATTGCCCCGTGTCCTGCTCGTTGCCTGGGAGAAGAGGCCAGATCCCTCTTCACCACAGCCTCCCTTCAGGAAGTTGTACAGTGCAATGAGGTCTCCCCTGAGCCTCCTCTTCTCCAGACTGAACAATCCCAGCTCCCTCAGCCTCTCCTCATAAGGTTTGTGCTCCAGGCCCCTCACCAGTTTTGTTGCCTTTCTCTGAACACGCTCCAGGATCTCAACATCTTTCCTGTAGTGAGGGGCCCAAAACTGAACACAATACTCGAGGTGCGGCCTCACCAGAGCTGAGTAGAGGGGGATGATCACCTCCCTGTCCTGCTGGCCACACTATTACAAATGCAGGCCAGGATGCCGTTGGCCCTCTTGGCCACCTGGGCAAACTGTCGGCTCATGTTCAGCCGAGCATCAACCAACACCCCCAGGCCCCTTTCCTCTTCACACTCATCCAGCCACTCATCCCCAAGCCTGTAACGCTGCATGGGGTTGTTATGGCCAAAATGGAGGACCCGACACTTGGCCTTGTTGAACCTCATCCCATTCACCTCAGCCCAGTGGTTCAGCCTGTCTAAATCCCTCTGAAGGGCCTCCCTACCCTCAGGCAGATCAACACCACCTCCCAGCTTGGTATCATCTGCAAACTTGCTGAGGGTGCACTCAATTCCCTCATCCAGGTCATCAATAAAGATATTAAACAAGGTCGGCCCCAGTACCGACCCCTGGGGGACACCGCTTGAAATGGGTCGCCAGCTGGACTTCACTCCATTCACCACGACCCGCTGGGCACGGCCCTGTAGCCAGTTCCTTATCCAAAGAAGTGTGTATCTGTTCAGATCACTGGCAGCCAGTTTCCCCAGAAGAAGCCTGTGAGGGACCGAGTCAAAGGCTTTGCTGAAGTCTAGGAAGACTACATCAACAGCTCTTCCCTCATCTATCAGACTAGTCACCCAGTCGTAGAAAGAGATGAGGTTGGTCAAGCACGACCTGCCTTTCACAAACCCGTGCTGGCTGGGTCTGATCCCCTGGACACTGCGTATGCTGTGCAATCTCATCCAAGATGATTTGCTCCATAGCTTTCCCTGGTACTGAGGTAAGGCTGACAGACCTGTAGTTCCCCGGATCCTCCCTGCGGCCCTTCTTGAAGATGGGAGTCACATCAGCAAGCCTCCAATCCTCTGGGACCTCACCACTTAACCAGGAGGGCTGATAGATGGCTGAGAGGGGCTCGGCAATCACCCCCGCCAGCTCCCTCAGCACCCGAGGGTGCAGCCCATCTGGTCCCATGGACTTGTGACAGTCCAGATGGAGGAGGAGCTCTCTGACTGTCTCCACCGGAATTGCTGGGAGCATATTCTGTGCTGTGTCCCAGACTTCCAGATCGGAGCATAAAAAGCCCAGAGGATAACTGATCTGGCTATTAAAGGCAGACGTAAAGAAGGAGTCGAGGATCTCAGCCTTCTCCTTGTCCTCAGTGACCACATTCCCTGCTGCATCAAGTATAGGATGAGAATTATCTTTGATTCTTCTTTTCCCATTGATATATTTATAAAAGGATTTTTTGTTGTCTTTTACTGCAGAGGCCAACCTGAGTTCAAGTTGGGCTTTCGCCTTCCTTGCTTCTTCCCTGCATACCTTAGATACTTCTTTGTAATCTCCCCAACTAGTCTGTCCCTTCTTCCAGAGGATGTAGACTCTCTTTTTCTCCCTGAGTCTCAACAATAGTTCCTGGCTTATCCACACCGGACGCCTTCCCCTGCGGCTCGCCTTACGGCACTCTGCACAGCCTGTTCTTGTGCCTTCAAGATTTCGGTCTTGAGGAGTGTCCAGGCTTCCTGTGCCCCTTTACTCTTGAGAAGCAACTCCCAAGGGACCTGCGCTACAAGCTCCCTGAACAGATCAAAGTCTGCTTTCTGGAAGTTCAAGAAGGTAGTTTTGCTGGTCACTCTTTTGACATCCCCGAGAATGGAGAATTCTACAATTCTGTGGTCACTCTGCTCAAGACGGTCCCCAACCTTCACCTCTCCCACCAGTCCTTCTCTGTTAGCGAAGACCAGATCCAGCAGGGCACTGCCCCTGGTAGGCTCTCCTACCAGTTGCATAAGGAAGCAATCTTCCACGCAGTCTAGAAACCTTCTGGACTGCATCCTCTGCACTATATTATATTTCCAATATATGTCAGGGAAGTTGAAGTCTCCCATCAGAACAAGTGCTGGCGATCGCGTGACTTCTGCGAGCTGCTCATAGAATGCCTCATCCAACTCTTCGTCCTGACTAGGCGGTCTATAACAGACCCCAACTACGATGTCTCCCCTACAGGCCTTCCCCTGATCCTTACCCACACACACTCCACTCCATCATTCCCAACCCAAGCTCTTCTGCGCCAAAACAGTCTTTAATATAAAGGGCCACACCACCACCTTCTTTCCTCCTCTATCCCTTCTGAAGAGCTTGTAGCCATCTATCTCAGCACTCCAGTCATGGCAGTGGTCCCACCATGTTTTGGAAATAGCAACAAGGTCATAATTGGCCTGACTCACAATCATTTCCAACTCTTCCTGCTTGTTGCTCATGCTGCGTGCATTGGTATAGATACATTTCAGACTAGAATCTAAGCACCACAGCAAACGGAGCATCACCCTGGCACAGTGTGGTGCACAAATGGTGAATCACTGGAGTCCATGCTGAGATGTGCTGCAGCAACCCCGCAGCGGCTCCCAGCTGTTGGTCTGCAGGCACACACCTCTATTCATTCAGGAATGGGGCATGGGGAGCTGCCAGCTTCAGGAAGCTTCAAAGAAGCCAGGCCTGATGTTGCAGGCAAGAATTGGATGGGTGAGCTGGGGACAGCTGTGGGACTGTGTTTTGGCTGGGATCTGGAAGAGGCTGTTGGTAGCTCCCATGGCATGATCCCTCTCCCCTTGTCCATTTCTGGACTTTTCTCAGCTCCTTGGCTCCAGCAAAGCAGAACATAGTGTCCCATCCTGAAAAAACTCCTACCTTGTGAAAGCCCAAAGCAGTGAGGGAAAAGACATTTGGTACTGCTCCTGCACCTAAGCCCCACTCTTGTCCCTTCTAAAAGCTTCAAGGCCAAGTACACACAGGCTTCCCTGCAGTACTGAGCATGCAGTCACCCCACTAATTCCACAAGTGGTGCTTACAAGTTACCACTCACCTGCTCAGGCACCTCACCACCTCGCTCCGCCTGATAACGTAGTTCAGTCCTCAGTCCTTCCACACACCAGGTAAAGGGTGCAGACATGAGGCTGCTGAGTGGGGGCTTCCATGTCTATCTCCAGCATGTGTGAGGCCAGCAAAGCTGTGGACTCCTCCGATTTGTCCTCCCATGCAATTTGCAGGTTGTGACGATAGCGAGGACAATTTATTCTCAGCCATCTGACGCTTTCTTGCCTGAGCGTACTCCCACACCAGGGGAGTGCTCAGCAAAACACACTTCTGGAGGAGAGTCTCATGAGACTGCAAGAGTCCATGGGATTCATCTCTGCAACTTATAAAAGTTTTACTGCAAATCTTCTGGCCTAACTGAGCCAAGAGCTTGCTCCATAAATTACAACCAAGCCAGGGATTAGGAGCTCTAAAACAGACATACTTCGCAGCTAAAAATAAGGCACGGCACAAGCTTGAAGATTTGTTCTGCCTAGAAGTTTTATTACACCCAAACTGTATGAGATAATGTGCAACAAAGAAATGCTTAGCGGATCCATCTGCTTTTGGACACGTTTGCTTCTGCAATCACTCTGGAATGAGGCAGTGAAACTGTGAAAGAAAGCGGAGTGAGATGGTGTCATAGAGTGCAGTAAAACTTTCTACAGACAAAGGAAAAGGTGACCCCATCCCCTGCCAGAGCTGTGCTTACCCTAATCTTGCAGCCCTAATGAAACTGCATCCCATATTCCCAGGACTTGGAAATGTCTCTTGCGTGTACCCTGGCTTTGCAGCTGGAGAGCATCCAAGGAGCCTGGATGGGACCTCAAAGGGACCTCGTGGGTGACTGGGGCAGACATACAGAGCATCTCCTTATGCATCTTCTGCCTCTAGTGTGAGCTCAGGCAGCATTTATTTGGGGATGCCTGGAAAGGAGCAAGCCCTACTGGCACTGGTGCTTGGTGTTTTTTGCTCAAGGTGGCTGGGTTCCTGCTGTCCTAGGGAAGGAAGTACACTTTGGTGTGCTCGGAGGTGATCTGCATGGATCTAGCTCTGCTAGACTTTCCAGCATAGATGTGACTCCAGCCAAGGACAAGCTGGAGGTTCCTTCCCTGGATGTGGACAAGTGCAAGAGCTATCATCTGCTCCTTCAGTCCATCCCTGATTGCTGTAGAAGTCCAAGCAGACAGTTGTATGCTATGCTGAGGCTGGGTTCCCTAAGGTCAGAAAGAGAAACAGACATCAAGTTCTTTGTTTAGGGCAGGGCTTGTTTTTATCTCTAGAGGTGCCCAGCTTCTTTCTCTTTGAGTCACTGAGCGCAACCTAACATGGAGACACGCAGAAAACTGTAGTGCAACCAATTTGCCAGCCAAAACACACTGGAAATTGCTTTTGAGAACTAATTCTGACACATTGGTCAGCATTTAGCATGGCGGCTTTGCAGAATGATTTGGCTGGTGGAATGCAGAAGAGGGAAGAAAGCACTACAGCCTGGCAACATCTTGCTGCTCTCCAGAACTTTGCAGGGAACTGATGATTTGGGCAACACCAAACTGTGGGGTGAATTGCCAGGACTCACCAGCACCAGCCCAGCCACTGGGGCTGAGGTATCACACTGGCAATTCTGGAGCAGAGCAGAAGCTCTAAACCCAGCCCCAGTGGTCTTTTGGGATGCACAAGGGCAGCAGTTCTGGGACAGAGGCAGTTTTGAGCCACCCCACCACCCAGCCATGCAGCAGCACTCAGAACAGCTCAGCACTGGCTGGAGCTTTTGCTGCTGCTCCAGGACCTGCAGCCTCAGGTGTGCCCAGGTGGTTGTCAGGGCCAGCAGGAAAAGGCCATCCCTGGGAACATACCCTGCACTGAGAGCAAGCTGTGATGCGCAGCGAAGCCATCTGTTTCCATCCCGCAGCTGCTGTCCTTCCCATTGCAATTTACTCTGCCTCCTATAATTTATTCATCCCAGGATGCAGCTTGTACATCTGCAGTATCATTACTGGAGACGCCATTAGCTTGAAAATGTTATAAACCTCTGTGCAGGTGATAAGTTGAAAAGTTAAAGAGGGTTATTGTGGCAGGAAAAAAAGGGGTATTTGCTCAGTGTTCATATCACACCAGAGAGCTGGACTCTGGGGGGCTGTGGAGGGAGATCAGCAGGCTGGTGTGAACGAGTAAACTGCTGCCAGCTCCCAGCCAGGTGCAAATCCCTCTCTGCTGGATCCACGTGCTGGCCAAGGGGCCTACAGGCATTTCCACATCTTTCTTTCCTCTTGCCTCTCAGCTGCATTGTTTCCTCAAGCCAATGACAAGAGGGGCTGCAAATCCAGGTGTTTGCAGCTGGACTTGTTACCCATGTTTCTACCAGCTCCAGCATTGCTGCATGCCCACTGACCTGACACTGGACTGCAGCCTAGATGCTGCAGGGCTGGATAATCCGACTTCTATCTCCCCTGCCTGTGCATCTAATCAGTCCTTTTGACACTGTGTCATTCTGTCTCCTCTGGGTCACCATTCCACAGCATGGGTTGATAGCACATTGGTTAAGTACATCACCCAGGCTCTATGCTTTGTCTCAGCAGCAGTCCAAGCTCAAGCTTCAGCCATCATTTCCTGGTCTGCACACTCCTCACCATCCTAAAGGCATCCTGAGACTCCTTCCAGAGCTACCTCTGCACAGAGTGCTCTGGGACTGGCTTGTAAGGATACTGGATCAGCTGGAGGGAATTGATAAACCCTAGGCAGAACAGGAATGAAGTGTGGGGAGATCTGCAGGATATGTCAACCCAGCCGAGTATGAGTAGTCCCCAGCCTGCCTTACTGTCCCAACACTGCCAGATTGTCTCCTCCCATTTCCTTCCCTAACGAACACTTACACATTAAGGTTCCTGCTCCTCATCCCTCTTCACCATGACTCTCTGTTTTGTTGTGGGAGATGAAGATGGAAGGATGCTCTGTGAAAGGAGAATAGGTTCATTCCATTGCCTGGCATGGGTAGCCCTTGCCTGCTGGGATGGCTTTGCCCCAAGATAGCCCCCCTGTGCTTTTTGGGGTGACACACGAGCTGTGTACATGATTTCCCCCCACTGGTGACACCAGAACAATCCAGGCTTCTCGTCCTGTCAAGTTCTGCTGCATAGCTCATGCCAGAAACCTTCTCCACAGTGTTCCCCACAAATCCCTGACTCCCATGGAGCAGAGAGTTGCCTTCTAGCAAGACCTGGTCGTCTTCTGCAGATCCCAGTGCCCTCATGACTCTCAATATGCTTTAAGGCTCTGGATTGGCTCCATGTGTCACAGTGAACTGGAGCAATAAGGACATTCCTAGATTGCTGCTGTTGCTTCCCGTGGACAGATTTTGGGGGACATCCATTGCAGTGGGCTATGTCAGGGGGCTATTGGCTGCCTGTCCACATGACATGCAAATAAGGACGCTTTGGAGACAGGTCTGCTGGCTGAGCAGATGATGGCAGAAGGAGGCTTTGTCCACATCGGCTGCTTCTGGAGTGTGGAGACAAGCAAGACTGAACCTGATGGCCATTAATGGCAGCCAAAACCAGCTCCTCCTTGCTCCTCTGATGCATTGGCTTTCTTCTCCCCTGTGTGGCACAACTTCCAGCTGCTGATATGCGAGGAGAGTCTTTTCTAATTGTTCCTGACTTCAGACTGCTGGCAGGTAAACAGCATGGAAATTAGTGGAGACAAGTAAATAATTTGTAAATAATCATTTATTTATTACTTTTCCCTCCTTTTTCTGCACAAGCAGATTGCAAGATGCCTCAGAAGTGCTTGCAATTTGGAGTGAGTTCTCTTGTGAAGCATTTCCCATGCCCCATGAATAACTTATGAACAGATCAGAGTGAATATTAAAGGCCTGAAAATCCAGAGACTTGTGCTGCTAAGCTGAGTAAGTGCCGCTCCAGCTCCTCAAATAGATGAGCTAACCAACAAAACAGCATGAGGAGGTTTTGCAGTGCTGTAATTAAAGTGTGGGCACATTTGTCCGTCAGTGGCTTGCTGGTGGGGCAGGGTAGGTGGTATGCACTAGAGGGATGGTGTACCTTGAGAAACGATGCCATCTTGCAACTGAGGGTCTGTGAATGTGATTTGAATGTCAAGAAAAACATTTTCTTTTGGAGCTGGTTCATGCAATACCATGCTCCATGGGAAGCAAACATGACCAGCTGGACTGGGCTGATGCTGGCAGTGCACAGAGGAGTTTTTGGATAGCCTACCAAGTCCATAAATTATCCACGTGGTGGCAGAAGGCATGCACAGAGGGTTTGGGCCCCAAAACTGCTGAGAGCATGAAGATGCTCTGGCTTCAAAGAATCCAGTGCCGGGCTCACACTCATTGTCAGCTAGGTGCTGCATGCTGGGTATTTATCCACCATTAAGCTCAGCCAGCTGCTTTGTGTTATTAAAAAAACCAACAAATCAACAAAACACGATTGCAATTCCCTCGGAGAAAGTCTCCCTCCCCCCTGCTTGGCTCTTGAGCACTACATGAAATGGGAGGGAGGATGTGACCTGACATCCCGATTGCTCTTATGGAGCTCTCCATCCTGTACTCAATAATCCCATGTCCCAGCCTGGCCAAACACACTGCCTGAGGTGATGCTGGCAGGACTGTGGGCTGTATCTGCTTTCAGGCATCTTTCTCAGTGCAGATCTCAATAGTTTCTCAAACACTGAGACACACTGACATGGAAGTATGCATGAAGCAAAAGTGTGCCATTGAATTCCCCCCTATGGAAAAAACTGGCACCCACTGACATTTGTTGATGCTTGCTGAACATTTATGGAGACCAAACAGTGGATTTTAGCACAGTGGTGCATTTCAGCAGTGGTGACAGCAAAGTGAAAGACAAGCCACTTTCCAGATGGCCAAGCACAGCTGTCATACCATGAAATGAAGAGTGTTACAATCAGTTCGTCAATGCAAACTGGCCAGTGGTGGTGACTGTTGAAAAATAGTGTTTTGTAGCTGAGAAGTTGCTCTATCAAGTAGTGCTATTGTGTTTTCTGTTTCTCTTGTGATTTCCGTGGGAATAAGTAAGAGGCATTACTTTTGGAGCAACCTACGTATCAGCATGGTGCAGATCTTTTGGCTCCCTGGGCCAGGTGCACCCACAGAGCAATGCAATGGGCTCTAGTGTAGGTCCCCGCTCTGGAGCAGACATCCCTAGAGACATCTTTAGGTATCAGACGGCTCCATCCCATCCCTGCAGAGCAGGGCTGCTTCCCCCAGATGTGACGAGTTCCCAGTAAGTGCTGCGTCCTCCCCATCTCTCAGTTGTCCTGGTGTCCTCAACCCTGCTCGCACTGCTCAGCAGATGGAAGGGACTGTTCTCAGGGACGGACTTGAAGCACCGCATCGCTCCCCCTCGCAGGGTCCCCCGTGCATCTGCAGGCCCTTCCCCTCTCCGTCAGCCCCGTGCACCTGCACTGCAAGGCGGAGAGGGATTTATCCTGCCCCAGGCGCTCAGTGTGAGGGGTCAGCCCTCATAAACCTCACCGGCACCGCAGCTTGGGCCAGCTGTCTTCCTTGGATTCATGGGGACAACATCCATGTCCTGAGTGCGTCAGGATGGTGCCTGCACTGTCCTTTGGACCAGTTCCCATTCTGATGTGCACTAGGCATGGTGTGGTGGCAGCGGATGGGACGGTGAGGTGGGAAAAGATCTGAGCACTTCCCTCCCTGCAACAAGCCCTCTGGGTAACCCCAGTCCGTGGGAGGTGGTGTGAAGTCATTCTGGTCCTCCACAAGCCCCTCCAGCTGTCTGCAGCCAACGCAGATTGTGGGACGTGTCTGGTGACTGACGGGGCCTGAAATCCACATTTATGGGAGATGATATCAAGAGTTTCAATTTTTTTATGAGTGAGGGGCTGGGAGGGGAGGAATCCCAGGGCAGCTCAAAGGGGGAGTGGAGCCAGGGGCTGGGGGGGAATGTGCATGAGACATGTTTTGTCCATTTGACCCCCAGCTGCAGGAGTTCTCCGAAGATAAAAACAACATTCCACCACATCCGGGCAATGGAAGCAGCCAAAGAGGAGGTGGTGCAATGGCTGTCTGCAGCCTATCTGGAGCTGGGATGTATCTGGGGTATTGGGACCAAACCCTCAGCACGCTGCCAAGGTCCAGGCAGTGCCCATTGGTCTGTGCCTTTGGGATTGCTCCAGGTTGAGCCTCTTCCCCAGCAGACAAGTCTATGGAGAGCTCTAACAGAGTGGGTTTCATCCTTTGCCAAAGGAAAGCCCATTTGACACCCTCCTGAGGGAGTGTTTGAGCAGGAGTACAATATTCAGAGACCAGTGAGGTGCTGTTGGCCATCTTCAAATCCTGTTGATCTTCTTGGAGAAGCTCCTCTCTGGCCCCACAGGAAGCATTGTGGATTTTGGTGATTTCTACATGGTGCAATTTGGCGATTTCCTTCTGCAAATTGCTCTGTGTGGTTTTAATCCCTGCAAACTGCTGTTCCTGAGCTCTGCCTAAAATCTCACTGTGCCACCAAGGGAAGGGGCAGTCACCACTTCTTTTTCTCTGGTCAGAAAACAGCCTCATCCTCCACTGTCAAGCAACAAGATAGAAACTGAGCTGAAGTAGAATCTGAAAGCTGATTCCTCAGAGATCTGTACTTACTGTGATCAGCTGGGAAAAGATCTGGAGCAACCATTTAGCCAGGAAACCATAAAAGAAGAGAACATCTGCCTGCCCCATACCCAGGGCTGGTGGCTAAGCCTTTCCCCAGACTGTGATCAGATATCTTTCAAAAGGCAAGAAAATGCCCATGGGGAGTTAAAAGCCACGTACCATCACCATCCCATGGTCTAGGCTTCAAGGTGGCATCAGAGTTGTCATCCTGACTTCCAGATATTGCTCAGCTCATCAAGAGTGAAGACCTAGCAGACAGTGGGGATGGAGCAACCTCTCCCCGAACCGACTGGAGTGCCTGTGCGCAATGCCTCTCACCCGGAAAGAAGGAGGGGGGCCGAGGCCTCTTTGTAACAGAATCTCGTCTGCATGGGCCCCTTTGTTGTTATTACATTTATTTATTGATCCCCCTTGGGAAAACCTTAGCGGTACTGGACTTGCTGGGGCTTTATTAATGGGGGTGGAGGGTGAGGGAAAGAGAGGGGGGCCAAACTGAGCGCTTGGACCATCTGTTCCCACCAAAGGGATGGAGCAACAATAGCCATGTTTATAAAACTCCTCTGCAACTCATTGTGTTTGCAAAAGGAGAGATTCTACATCAAAGGCTGCTTCCTCTCCCTCTGCTCAGGGGCCCCTCTGTCATGGCCTCTTCGAACATCCTGCACAGGATCTTGGACCTCTCCTACACCCTCAGCCAGAGGGTGAGGTGACCCCAAAGGGAATGTGCACCACTCTGCTTGTGTTAGGGTATGGGGGATTTTCCATGAAGTTTTGTCTCCAAAGTGACAGATCTCTACCAAAAGCACTGAGTAGAGGCTACCTGGTGTTGGGGGTGTGAGTGCCAATATGCCAAATGTCAGTGGATGAGAGACTAATTCTCAAATTGGTTTCCTTTGCTCTACTTGAATAACAGTGTTCGTGAAGCTGCTTTGGTTTTGCTCAAATTTCAGATGTGAAAAGAAAGGAAGAAAAACAAAAAACAAGAAAAGTGATGGGGCTTAACCACGTCAAAATTGGCTGATGGGATCCCTCATCATGAAAGAGCTCTGTGTTTGGCTTTGCTCTAGGGTTGTATTAGATTATCTATTACAATCAGAGATAAAATAAAGACTGTTAAACAACCGTGAAATATTTTGACTGAACCAATATGGTGGTGGTTGTTTTTTCTTTTTCTTTTGTTTTCCTAAACTGAACTTTATAACAAGCTGAGGGTTTTGCTCTGGCTCGGATCAAAGCTGAACATCATCTTGGAGACCTGAAGATGTCAGCCATGTGCTGATCCTGCAGAGGGGGCAGCTGCTCTTGGTGGTGGGACAGAGGCCTGGAACGTGTTCAGGTTGGCCCAAGAATCCATTGAGCAGCACAAGTTGCTGATGACTGTGTCCCCTTGGCCCATTCTTGTCCAAGCTGCTGGAGGAGACCTGAGCACCATCCCTGGCCACAGTGTTCTCTCCCAGCACCTAGCATCTTTCCCGAGAACCATGTGCAGGAGGAGAAAAGGAGCCCAGACTTCTGGAAGATGCTTGCATTTCATGCCTAAGCCACTGCTCTGCTGCTCAGCCACACAGCTCCATTAAGTCCTCTCCCGGCTGTCTTCTTCCCATCAATCATCCCTGTCTCTGCAAGCAGCCCAGACACCGGATCTGGGTTATAAATAAGACAATCAATCAGAGATGCTATTAGATAAACAGAGTGGCAGAAGCCAAATTAATGCTTGGCTTTTTCTTGAAAGGGAGGAGAGAAAAAGAGTCAATTGCTTATTAGGGGACTCTGGTGTGGTCTGGTCTGCATGCTGCTGCTGAGCCATGCAAGCTGGGTCCGGCTGCTGTGTTCTCATGTGAGGTGTGCAGATGTACCCTGGAGGTCACCCTGATCAGAGCACTGGGACAGACTGAAAGTAGTCAGGGAGATGATGTGGGGCAGCAGGAGGTGGGTGCTGCCTATTTGTGTTGCCTTTTGGGATGAGGTGTCAGGACTGGTCTGAAGGGAAGAGAGGGCATGGAAGTGGAGAACAAGGCGTCGGGGGACCAGGAACACAGTGCCAGGGCAGATCCTGCTCTGTTCAGGATGGAGATGAGGAAGAGGAGTGTCCTTTGAGGCTCTTCAGACAACAGATACCCTCTTTTGGAGACATCAAGTCCTGAAGTCCCGATCTGAAGCCAACAACGACAGACATTCCAAGGCTGTCACTGGAAACTTGCTGTGATTTATCACCTCCTGCTGCTACAAATCTTCGCCTTGCATCACTGTGAGGGTGCTCAGGTAGGATCTCTTTATCCGCACGGCTACTGACTGCATCTCCATCTGCTTCTTTGTGAAGTGGTAGCTGAACCACCCAAACTCATTCCTGCATCACCAGCAGTGAGCAGAAGCCTTTCCTGGCAGCAGAACCTTGTTCCTGAGCCACTGGGAGAAAAGTCCTGGAAGGAAAGCTGCAACCTGCCAAAGGCATCCGGCACTGTATCTCTCTTGGCACAGCAGCAACAGGCAGTTTTTAAACATGTGCTCCATGGTTTTGGGTGAGATCTTGCACATTGCTGGACTTGGGACTGTTGCATGTTGGGGACCAACCCTCCTCAAAATCACACTGAATCAGTTTGCATTCTCTCCCCTTGTAGGTGCTGCTCTTCACCCTTGTACCACAAGCACCACCTCTCCTCCAGCTCCTGCTGCTGCTCATGCTTATCTCCCCACCTCTTGCTGTGACGTTTGCACTTCGGAGACCAGGTCGATGCCTGCCCCAAAGAGCTGCAGCTCTCCTGTGCCACCTGGCTTGGCAGATCCCACCTTGCATTGCAGCAAGTTTGATAGGACGCATGCATGGCCAGGTCCGTCTGTGAAGCTGTCTTGGTGTACTTTCTGCTTTTTACCCCTGTACATCATCATTCTCATCTGGGTCTGATGCTCTGCCAGAGCCTGAACACTAACCACCATGGCTACTGCTCCTCCTCCATCCACCGAAGCGTGGTACCCCACTGAAGCCATATGCTGTCTGCTAAGCCCATCCCTTGAGTGAGGCAGTGTTCTGCTTCTTACACGGCCTCGCAGCCAGGAAATAGCTCCTGAGCCTGCCTGCCTGGGGAGTGCAGTGAAAAGCCGCTCTCACATCAGCCACAGCCGAAAGCAACACCTAAGGTGGGATTTACTGCCACATATGTGCTGGGAAGATGTGGAGACCCATTCTGCCTGGCTAATGTATTAAATTTCACGTTATACGATGCACGGGGCTCTCTGAGCACGGCAATTCCCTCTTTCTTCCTGTATGGATTTATACTGCTAAGTGGATGGATTTTCTGCTTGGCAGGGATGCTCCCTGAGGACCTTCCCGAGTTAGAAACATCTCTGCACATCTGTAGGCAATATCGCTGGGGCACCCTGTGACTGGGATTTTACAACACCCCTTGCTTTATGGACTGCTGCTTGATGCAGACAGGCACGGTGGAGGGGCTGACAAATAACTTCCTGCAGCCGGCAGTGGGACTCCCGATGATGGAGGGTGCCTGGGACTGGGCGCAAAAGCCACCACTTTCCATCAGCCCTGTGTACTGGAACACTGCTCCTTTGGTTTCTAAAATGGCTGGAGAGGGGCAGGTTTCCTCTCTGTTTAAAGGCCTGAGCTCGTGTGCCTGTGACTGGTTCCTAGTCAGCCTTAGCATGGACTGGGAGAGCCTGGTAGAGATGAAAGCATTCTGTCTGGGATACTTCCCCCAGGCAAAGGCTGGGCCTGACATTTTCTTCTCTGCCAACAGAAACTTCTTCCCCCTGCCCTGAGAGCCATCTGCTATGGCTGATTACCCTGGCTTTTAATGCTGTGAATCCATAATTAGTGCATAATTAATTACCAGATGTTTTTAACACTAATGAAACATTAATAAATGATGAAGGCATGTTGTCTGGTAATGGGACATTAACCAGTGAACCAGGCCAGCATGCAGGGGAGTACTGTCTGAGCGGGAGGCAGGGCTGCATGGGGCTGAGCTCTCCTCTAGCAAAGCCTCAGCACACCAAAAACCACAGTGAGAACCTGGTGGGAGCTGGTGCTCACTTGGTGCTGCCTTCAGGGCTGTGAAAATCCTGGGCTGTCGTCATGTTAACCCCATCCATCCATCCTCCCATCCATCCATCCATCCATCCATCCATCCATCCATCCATCCATCCATCCATCCATCTCTTTTTGGAAGGCATGAGGCCCAGCATCAGGCAAAGGCAAGGCAAGATGAGAGCAGCACACAGGCTGCTCCTGTGTGCCTGCTTCCATCCCATCCATCCCCAGCAGACCTGGACAAACAAGAGGGCAAAGGGATTGCTGGTGTTCACTGATCTGGGACCAGCACAGGCTGCCTGTGTCCATATGCATATGAACACGTGAGCCCAGCAGCCACTACACTGGCAGGAAACTGGGGCACGTGCTGGGGAAATGGAGGAGCAGACCTCATTGCACTGCATCCTGCTCCTCAGTCCAAGCTGTCGGTGGAGGCTGTCCACACACACAGTCCCTGTCAGCACTGTCACATGGAAATTTCATTCAAAGCATCTGGGCCAATGCCATTTTTCTGATGTCAAATTATTAATCAGACAAGGAAAGTGCATTAATTGGAACTGTGTCATCTCCTGCCTCTAGAGACGCCCACAGCTCTGTCCTCCCACCTCCCTAGGAGGTACCTGAATGCAGCCAGAGCTTGGGGATGCACTATCCATGAATGGGTACAAGTAGCAGCCAGCTACTTCACCACAGGGTGGATGCCACATGGTGTGCTGACAGCCAACCACGGGTTTCCAGAGGTGGGCATCCCACCACCATTCTTACACCCTCTTGAAGTGCTCTGAAGGCCAGGTTTTGTGCACCAAACCCTCCTGTCCAGAGAGGAAATAACCCAGAGCTGACAGTGGTCATGAAATGATCATTTAATGAAGACCGTCTCTCCTGGCGCGCGCGTGTGTGTGTGCGTGTGTCTGTGTGGGCTTTATTTTTTTCTTCCCTCCATTATTTTTTTTGTTTCTTTCTCTTTTATTTCTTTGAAAACCGAGCTTTTTTTTTTATATATACATCTATAAAAAATTCAAATACAGCATGTCAACAGTTGGAATACTAGGACGTACGGTATTAAATACTGCGCTCGGGTTTGGGCAGGGACAAGAGGAGCTGTCTTTACAAAACAGGGCCTGGGTGGGATGAGGAGGAGAACAGAGTGGGACTGGGACAGCCAGGGACACTGGGGGGCAGGTCTTCGGGGCTCCAGCTCTAAGGGGACGGCAAAGCTATTCTTATTTTGCTGAAGAGTAAGACAAAGATGTTGATGGAGGTGATTCCCTGTATCCAACGTGGTTGAAAGAGAGTGAGGGCGTGGGGACGGGGAGGTGAAGGCTCCTCTGGGTGCTGCTGGGCGCTGGCTGGAGGGGCAGGCTCCGCGATGCTCTGCAAGGGGCTGCTGGGGGGAGCCTAGGCTTTTGTCGCTGTTTTGATCCCCTTTTATCCCCATGAAAACCGAGCCAGCTCCCGAATCCCCATTGCACTCCTGAAAGCCACCAGTTCATCCCTCCACCATCCCCTCGGAGGGGACCGAGCCCTCACCCTGCACCCCTCCAGCTTTTCCACGCCATCAAGAGCTCAGGGGGGAGTGAGTCCGGTCCTCGGGGTGCCCCCTTTGGCCGCAGGTTGAGAGCATCCCTCCATCCCCGTCCCCGTTTCCCATCCCCTCTTCCAAGCGCGCCATCACGCTCTCTGTCACCCGCGTCCCGGCGGCGCGGCGGTGGCACGTCTTTGGCGTGGCGGGTTAGCTGTATGAGCGATGGCGGGGCTGGCCCGCTGGATCCGGGGCTGCGGCACGGTGCCCGGGCTCGTTGCGCCTTGCTGAGAGTGGGGCGGAGTGGGTGACATGGGGACAAGTGCATGTCCTCGCTCCGGGCTCTCGGCGAGGATTTTTGGGGCAGGTCCTCCTGGAGGGGGGATGGTGGCTCTGTCCTCCTCCGCAGCGATGGCGAGAAGCGTGATACGTCCTCAACGTGTGCAAAATCGAAGAGATAAAGAGACTCAGAACGGGCAGGGTGCGGAGGGAGGGTGGTGGTGGCGGTGGCGGTGGCTGTGGGAGGTTGTCTCCACTGGGCTGCGACAGATGGGGATCTGTGATGAGGAAGAGAAGGGTCACTCATCCTCCTGCCAGCTAGCAGGAGTGTCCAGCTACTGACACAGCTCTGGGGATACGCTGAGCTGAATATGGCTTTTTCCCCAGGAAGAAATGCACACCTCCTCAGAACCTGAGCACGCAAAACCATCACTTCCACCTTCTCCTCCCAAAGGACCCTGCCCTTGCACCGTTGTCTGCGTGACACCACCTCTGCTATTGCCACCACTAATATCATACATGGGGGTGATGCACCCAAAGGGAAAGGACCATGGGAACTGCCATGGGTCACGTAGACTCACAGAACCATAGAATTGCTCAGGTGGGAAAAGACCCTCAAGTTCATCAAGTCCAACCACAACCTAAACATACTGCCCTAAATCTAACAATTCTCTGCTAAATCTTGTCCCTGAGCACCACATCCAAATGTTTTTCAACACATCCAGGGATGGTGACTCAACCACCTCCCTGGGGAGCCCATTCCAGTGCTTAACAACCCTTTCTGTAAAGAACTTTTTCCAGATATCCAGCCTAAACCTCCCCTGGCACAACTTGAGTCCATTTCCCCTCATCCTGTCACCTGTCACCAGTGAGAAGACACCAACCCCACTCTCACTGTGTGCACCTTTCAACATTCTGCCTCAGTATGTGAGAGGCTGTTTGGTGCACTTTCTGGTGCCTCCTGGTGGGTGGCACATCCTTTATGCCCCATCTCTGCTGAACATGAGCATCGAAGCCCAACTCCTTTGCAAGCTTTGCAGAAGGTGTCTGAAAAACCATGCCCAGCTATCTTCACCAGAACACCCGATTTGGAAAAGCAGCCATGTTGGGTTTATTGACAAAGAACTGCAAGCAAACCCAAATGCTTCCTACCCAACAGCCGTCGCCCACAGGCTGCTCAGCGTCTCCTTCCCGACCATGCAAGAGACCCTGAGCTCTTCACGCCCTTCCAGCACCCACCCCATCCCTCATGCCCCCATTTGGGGCATACTCACTAAATAAAGAGGACACCATAGGCAGCCAAGACCAGTCCAGCTGTCCAACACACTGCCACGGCGCCACTGCCCACTCCGGCCCCCTTGTCGCAGATCTTGGTGGTGGGGGGCGGCATGAAAGAGGAAGTGCTGGTGCTCGTCGTCTCTGCAGGGAGGGAGAGTGGGTGGTGAGAGGAGCTGGGGCCCCCTAGGATGTTGCCCACAGGAGTAGGGCGGCATCCCATCCCCACACTGCCCAACGGTGCTACTCTAGGGCCAAGCTGGATGGAGAAGATGATGAGAATGGAGACAGTGTGGTCTATGGGACTTTCTGTTCTCTAACAGTAGACCCAGAGGGTTCCAGAGTGCCTGGCAATGAGTGTCCCCCAGTGCTTCCCAGCCACCCCACAGCTGGTGCCAGTCAGGGGAACCGGCGCAGGGCACGCTCCCATCCTTCTGGGAAGCCAAGGGCTGATAACGTGCATTTGGACACGGTCCCAGCTCTTTCCTAGAAACAGAGGCTTGTTAACTTGGGGGCTTTTATTTCTAACTGGCATCGCTCCGAGCCATTGCGCGGGGTTGGAGCTGTGGAGGAGAGGAAGAGCTGGAGATGGTGGGGGGCAGCACTCCAGCAAATAATAATAAATCCAGAGCCCTGTCGTGGCACTTGGAGCACTCCAGTGAGGAAGATGCCAGAGCTAGGTGTGCTGAGTCAGCACCTCCTGGGCCATTCCAACCACGCAACAGGGCCACAGGCTCGTGAAGGCACGTGGTAAAGGGCTGTGCCCTCCTCTGCCACACACCCCCAGTGCTGGGGGTCTCCACACCCCGGACTCCTGAGTGTAGGGTGTTTGTGCTGGGTGAGGGTCTCACCTGTGATCTGAACCTCCGTGGTGAGGTGCTTGGGCTCCTCCGTCCAGGGGGTGGCATGCACAGCCACGCTCCAGTCGCTCCACGTGCCGATGTCGTTGTCTTTGGCGGCCACCTGGATGATGTACTCCTTGCCAGCATAGGCATCTGTGATGGTGTGCGATGTGCCATCCGACAGCTCGACCTGCGGGCAGGTGGGGATCAGGCAGGGGGTGCTGGGGATGGGAGGCAGCCAGAGGAGGAACTCCGGCAGTGGGAAGTATGAGATGATCAGTGTGTTTAGCCCAGCTAGAGGGTGATAAAGAGACTGGTTCACGTCACTTTTTTTTTTTTTTTTACCCCCATAGGGAGAAAATATCATCTAAAGGCAAAGCAAGGGGGTAAAGGGCTGGGATTGAAGCTGGCTGTGCATAAATGGAAATAGGCAGAGTGTTAATCCTGATATCCACATGTCCCCACACATCCTCCAAACCAGACTGGAAGTTTTTCTGGGGTGGTTTGGGCCAGAGGTATGATCACTGTGCAGCACAAGGACACACAGGGAGATGCTCCAGCTCCAGCTAAGCCAAGGGTGCAGTGAGTCCCCAGATCTGCAGAGCCAGAGTGGAGTTGCTTCCTCTAGAGGTCACCATAAACTAGTAAATGTGTGGGCAGTTCTGCCCGGACATATTGGGATGTGGGGATCAGGGTAGCCTGGCATTGACAGTCAATCAACATTCTTTCAAGACTGAGAGGAGGTTCCCTTGCCAGCACATCTCCAGCAACCCCACTCCTTCTCCTCCTGGGGACATCTGATCCACTTGGCGATATGTCCTGATAGAAATGCATCCACACTGCAGGGTCACTGTTGAGCAATCACACAGTACTGACAGCAGAGGAAAGCTCAGCACTGACACAACATGTCAGGGATAACACTAAGCTGCATCAGACTCCTGTGGTCACCAAAGGGACCGCTGCGGGAGAGCGCTGTGCATCATTTTGCAGCCTTCCTTGAGGTTCATCATTAATACCCACTGGTTTCATTTCCCATCCATGCTAATTGTGTCTGGCTTGGAGTAGCACGGGGCCACACAAACCCTGCATGACCATGGACACCCCTTTGTGCAGCCTTCTCCTCCCCACTCGCCCAGCTGACACGAACCACCTTCCCTCGCAACACATGTTGATAATAAACATGTCCAGGGGGGATGAGGGACTGACACAGCCCATCTGCTCAGGAGGCAAAGGGGGGGACATGGTGCTTGGCCTCTGAGCCTGCTGATGGCTTCAAGCCAAGTGCTGTGGTCCCAGTGGCTCTGAGCAGCTCTGGGGGCAGGGACATCTGCGTCCATATGTGGAGTCCTCAGCACAGGAGAGACATAGACCTGTTGGAGCACACCCAGAGGAGGGCCACAAAAATGATCCAAAGGATGGAACAGCTCTCCTATGAGGACAGGCTGAGAGAGCTGGGGCTGTGCATCCTAGAGAAGAGAAGGCTGAGGGAGACCTGAGAGCAGCCTTTCAGCTACAGGAATGAAGAGGACTGACTCTTCAGCAGTATCTGTCATTACAGAAAAAAAGAGAAGTGGCCTCAAGCTCAAGGAGGGTATATTTAGGTTGGATACACAGAAAAAGTCTTTTACAGTGAGGGTGGTGGGTCACTGGAACAAGTTACCTGGAGATGTGGTTGATGCCTTATCCTTGGAGACTTTCAGGTCAAGGTTGGATCAAGATCTCGGAGCCTGATCTAGCTGTGGATGTCCCTGCTTATTGCAGGGGGTTAGAATAGATGACCTTTAAATGTCCGTTCCAACTCTAAGGATTCTATGATTCTATGACATTATTCAGGGAAGATCCCAGAGCATTTGTGCCCAGTGAGCCCCAGAACTCAGCCTGGGATGTGGGAGCAGATGGTGGCTGAGGCTTCAGGAGACAGCAGCAAGGTGGGCGATGCTTCCAGGAGCAGAAGGCTCCAGCACAGCATTCCACTGCCCAGGGTAACACTGACAGCTGAATTTTATTAAGAACTTGGTTCAACAGCAAGAGAAAGATAGAGATGAAGACTTCAGCCTGGTTCTTGCTTGCATCCCAGAAACTGAAAAGAGCTGAACAGCCAAGGGGGCTGCACCACTGGGATGCAGCACAGTCAGTGTGCTGATGTGGCAAGGATGTCCTGACAATGCATCTCAGCATGCATGGGGACACTGTCCCTGCTAGGGATGTGTGCCTTGGCAGAACTGCCTGGCTAGTGACTGGTGTGGTCAAAGCCATCACCCTGCTCCTTGCAGGGATATCAGAAAGGAGGGAACCCATTCTGAGAAACAATCAGCCCTCTTCCCATCTCACCTGCACAGCATGTTCAACATCCTAGCACAGATTTAATCCTTTTCTTACACAGATATCACCCTCAGCTTTTATAAAGCCACTAAGTTCCCCACTAGAGAAGGGGATGCTTTGTTTTTTCACTGTGGGCAAGAGCCTTTCTGCCCCTGTTCCCTCTCTGAGAGCTGCCTGCAGCCTGCCGCAAGCCAGGCTTTGTGCTCTCAGGTGCTCCCAGTGGCTTGGAGCCTCACATCTGCAGCAGATCTGGAGCAAAGGGCCTTCTGCCGCCCGCGAGGTGCGAAGTTGTTATCAAATCCACAGGGGAGCAGGGAGAAAGGTGTGTGTCTGTCTCAGCACTGCACTTTTTGGGTTGGGAAGAGGGATGCTTAGCCCTGCTTATCCCTGCACATGGGGCATGAGTTCTGCAGGGAAGAGCAAAAGCACTGAGCCAGGGTCTGACCCACTGGCACAAGTGCAGCTGATTAGGGTGCCAGGTTTAGGGGGTGTAGGCTTCAATGCTGGAAGCAGGTGCAGTGTTTGGGATCATTCAGGCAGAATTTGTCTTTAATGCCTGCTCATCATTCTGGGACTCCAGCAGATACTGCTAATGCCTCAGCCAGGATCAGAGGTCAGAGTGTGCCACGGTGCCTGTTCCCTGTCCCCCCACCGCCCTGCTGCTTGGTATCAGGAAGGGCATCTGGAGCTGTGGCATGGCACTCCTGGGTGACACTGGGAACATGAAAGGGGCAGCAGCTGTGGTCATCACAGGATGTCGTTGTCCTGCTGGGGCAAAGGATGTGACTGCAGCTGCCTGCACAGGGGAAATGTCTTCAAGGAGAGGCCTTGCATGGAGCAGAGATAGGCAAGACTTCAGCCCCCAGTATGGCTCTGTGCTGGGCTTTACTGTTTTCCAGCCTGCTGACGAGGCAAAGAACCAGCCCTCGACTGCCTCTCATCCGTATGGCCAGAATTAGGTGCTCCCTTCCCAGGGCACAGTCCTGCAGGAAAGGAGTTTGAGCTCCTCTGCCCCAAACCCAAGCTGGATCAGGGTGCCCAGCAGAGATAGGCTCCTAGCACCTAGTGCTGCACATACAGCACTTGAAAGAATGTCCTCAGCACCTGCTTTTCCTGCTGCCCTCCAGATGCAGCTGGCCTGCAGCTGAATGTTTGCAGATGGGACTATGGGGTCATGGGGATGCTCCCCAAGACCCAGGATGAAGCATCTTCCTTGTGGGATCTTGGAGGATGCTGTCCTAAGCTATTTAGACAGCAAATAAAAAGGGAAGGTGTAGGGTACAGCACCCATCTCCCCCCTTACATAGGATGTCCTGAAGCGCAGTTCAAGTTTTCCAAAAGGCATTTCTGAGCTAGGGGATATATCAGAGAGAGAACAGCTTTGTCATGGTTGATGAGAAAGTCCATGAACGGGTGCCTGTGTCTCAGCACAGAAATGCAGCAGCAGCAGCAGATGGGAAAACACACAGGTTCCAACTGGACACAGAAAGGGAGAGGCAGCGAG
The DNA here is from genome assembly GCF_019232065.1 of Centrocercus urophasianus. Classification (NCBI taxonomy): domain Eukaryota; kingdom Metazoa; phylum Chordata; class Aves; order Galliformes; family Phasianidae; genus Centrocercus; species Centrocercus urophasianus. The sequence goes on from NW_024885421.1 coordinate 756,684, forward strand.
AACAGACTGGGGAGGACACGGAGGGATGGCTGGGCACACAGCATCAAAGGGAGAGGGAGAAATTCCTTAATCCGCGTCCCTGTCACACAGAGAAAAAAGTTGGAGAAGGCTGAGCATGGTAATTTTTTTTTTTTGGCTGGAGGGGTCTGCATTTTGCAGCCTGCCTTTGTGCACCTGCCAAAAGTCACTCTGGCTGGCTGTAAAGCGCTGCCCAGATTAATGAGGGATCAGCAGCCAGTGCAATGCAGAGCTATTAGCATTGCAAAAAAACCCCACCAAAACAACAACAAAAAACCACCAGAGAGAAATGAAAAAGAGCCCTTGAGCCCCAGTAATTCAGCAGTAATTCAGCCTACATCTTGCCTAGGGCAGCATGGGCTGGCATTCTGCAGGTCTCCATCCTTGGGACACTGTACACACCGAGCAGTGTCCATCTCTCATCCCATGGCTAACACAAGTTTAAAGGGCACTGTATCCTCCCACACAGTGAAGCGGAGGCTAAAGCTGTGATTTCCCCCTGTGCTCCTGTAGCCTGCCAAGGTGCCCTGGCAGTAAAGAGGTCACAGTGTGTTCTGCTCCCAGTCAAGCTCTATTTCCATTCTGTGCTGCCAGGAAGCAACTACTGGTGAACAGGGTGATGCAGTGCAAGGTTGATACCTGGATGATCTCCAAAAGGAGAGGACCTCAGCCCTCCCTGCCCTGCAGCTGGGCTTGGTGGTGCGATGTGCTGGAAGACAGTGAAGAAGGGAGGACTGGATGACTCTTTGCATCCCACACAAAAATGTGTTTGCAGCTCTACTTTCCATTCCTCAATGCCTCCCGCTCTCCGTTGTGACTCCTGGAAGGGGTTTTCTCCTGCTCCAAACCAGGGTCAACCCCGAGAGCTGGGTCACAGCAAACAGTTGCTGCTGCCTGTGAAATGATGTCAGCAGGGGCAAGGAAAGGTTTTGTTTTCCCCCTTTTGTCTGGAAATCATATAGGTCTGACATTCATTACTAATAAAAGAGACCCCAAACGTCTCCTCCTGTGGCACGGCGGGAATCAGTTTGGTTAACCCCAGACAAAACTTTCTCTCTCCTTCAGTGATAACTGAAAGGTTGGTAAAAGTGAAGGACTCTCCTCCCCCTGTGCCTCCTCCCTGCCAGCCAGGCAGTGGATAAGTTCCAGGGAGGTCTGAGCCATTGTCCCTGCAGTCACCCCCCAAAAAAGACTGCAGCACACAGCTCAGCTCCAGCTATTGGCTGGGGAGGACGAGTAATTGCAGGGCTCCTCCGCAGCTTGGCTTGTCTCACACCAGATGAGGCTGAATGGCTCCCTTCTGGCTTAAAATAAAGAGCATCTTTGAAAGCACAGCTGTAATCTTGTTAATAATGGGACTCTGTCTCCGGATACGTCTTCCCCTCCTGCCAAGCGACAACTGTCAGAGCTTGCTTTGCTTGCAGCCACAGGAGGATGGGGCTGGGATGCTCAGGGCATTCAGCACCAATCTCCAGGCTCCGGCTGCAGATGCATTTACCATGCAAAAGCTTCCTCCTACTGCTGGGGCCAATGCAGAGGGACTACAGCAGATGGGACTTCCACCTCTGTGGCACCTCTGCTCTGCCTGTCCCATACCAAACTGCAAGCGACGCTATTCCAGCCTCAACATTTCACTTCCTCCTACCTCCTATTGATTCTTTTTTTTTTTTTTTTCCCCACCTCTTTTTTAATCACTGACTTTGCAGCCAGGAGGGGAAGGAAGAGAAGTGTCGCAGTAAAAGCAACCAGGCGTGAAGCTTTAATGGCGCTGGGTCAGGGTGACCTCCCTGCCAAGGCTGCCTAGCGAGGAAGGGAAATGCAGGCAAAGCAGCACGGGGATGCAAACAGGCACAAATAAGTGTGGTGTCACAAAGCGACACTGCAGCCATCCCAAAGGGGATGCGGCTGCAGCAGGCGGTCACATTAATTGCCTTCCCAGCTCCTTCCTCCCCTTGCCCATCACGGGCAGTGACGTATAGGATTAGGACATACTTCTGCGTTATGTTAGCCTGTGAGAGTCATACATTTGGTAAAAAACGTTGGTTTGCTTGGGGGAAATATCCTTAAACCTACCCACACAGCAGACCTTGCACAGACCGCTGCTCACGGCCACCTAACATCCTGGCAAGCCATGAAGATCTCCCCTTGATGTTCTAAAGAAAGCTGTTTCCAGCCTTTGCAAATGCTTACAAACACGTCTCTAATGCTTCCAAAACAGAAGATGAAGGAGAAAACCCCATCGCATTATTAGCTTTAAGCATCTCATGACCTTTTTCTGCAAATCTGAAGATGCACGGTTCGTTAACATTTCGTGTTGTCAGCACGGCCAATGCGTTCAATTAGACTTCACAACGGCATCTGCAAATTGCTGGCAGCTCACCAGAGGAAATCCTCCCTTCCTTCCTTGGCTGCCAGTCCTACAACTACCTCTGAGCATTGCCACATTCCTGCGCCTGTGCACCAACCCCGCCAGTGCTCAGCGCATGCCATCTCCGCTAGAAACAACCATGGAGAGATCCTGATCCAGGTGATACCCCTGAGCAAGAGTAGATCTGGTGCACGAGCTGTGTCAGGCTTCCTGACGTCACCTGGGACATCCCCGGCTGTGTGGGGGAGCATGTGCATGGCCAAGGACCTGCATGCCATCGCATCCACGAGTGTGCACACAGCTGTGCTCGTGGGCAGCCTGCAGGCATGCACAGAGATAGCTGCTGTTGCGAGTTAACCGAAGGAGCCTGTAAAACCAGAAACAGGCTATTAGCAATCCATTAGGAAAGGGTATCCAGTTCCAGCCTAGGTAATCCATTAGAGGAACATCTGAGAGCATTAGGAGAGCTCGCTTGGGGCCAGGATGGGGCTATAAAACAGAAGAGGAAACCATGCTAATCTGGCTTGAATTACAAACTTAAAAGCAGGAGAAAAATAAAGGATACCCTGAACATTTAATGTTTTATATTTAGGAGACAGAACATGAGATTCTGCCAAAAGGAGAGAATGGAAAAATCTGTTTAGGCTACAAATATCTCATCTCTCTTCATGCAGGAAAGAAACTGCCAGCCCCTCTTCCAGAAGGGAAGAGTGTGACGTTGAAGCTGCTCAGCTTTCTGGGTGAGCTCGGTGTCGGTGAGACAGAGTGATCACCCAATGTGACACAGAGTGGTTGTGTGTCCTGCACAACTGGCAAATGCTTGTGCTGGGTTCAACAGAGCTGCTGTGAGATGTCACGACAGCCCTGCTGCAAGCAGCATCCCGCACACGTGGACACTCATCGTCTCTCTGTGCTAATAAATCCCAGAGCATGCAGTAATAACTCCCAGAGCAAACTCCAACACGAGAGCTGCTAAGTGGCCTGAGCGGAAATTCATTGCTGAGCCCAGAGAAAGGGGGGGCAAACGGTGTGCTGAGGCTGAAACGCACCTTTGTGAGCACTCTGCCATGTCAAGGAGGGGAGGAGGGTCCCCACTGTGCCCCTGGCTCTGCACCTCCCAGGCTGGCTGTCCCTGGGGAAGATGCTGTGCAATGATAGCTGGCTCACCCAGCAGCACTCTTGATAAGATCCACTGTTCCCGCCACGGACGGCTTCATCTTCTGGTGCCAAGGCCTGGCATTATTAAAATCCTGAAAGGAAGAGCCTGGGAGAAAGCAGACGCTGATTGAATCAGGCCCTACAGTATTCGACAGCTCGACATCCATCTGATCCTATTAGTGCTCATTCAGTCCTGTCTGCTGAGGTGCTGTGCATAAATCAGCCCCTGTGCAGATAATGGGAGGCGGAGGGGAGGAAGGAATTGCAGCTTTTGCCAAGAAATGCCACGTGCAATGCGAGCATGGAGGGCTGTATCTCTAGCCAGTCTCTGGAGCTGTCCTCTAGTCCTGCTCTTACAGCAATGGACATTCCACAAAGCACTCAGGAAAACCTTCACCTCAGCACAAATTAACACCTTGCTGTGCAAACACAGGTCATGCTTCATCCTATCTCAGGACACCAGTCCCTATAAGGAGAGACCTACCATCAATTTAAGTCATGCTGAGCTGGTCTTGGCTCCACCAAGCCATAGCCTTCCCTCTCCTGGACAGATTTTGGGTGCTCCTTGGGCACTCTCAAGATGCCAAGAAGCAATGGGTCTAGAAAAGCAGAGCTTATAGAATCACAGAATCATTAAGGTTGAAAAGACCACTAAGATCATCTATCATCAACCCATCACTGCTATGCTCACTAATCATGTCCTTCAGTACCACATCTTGTTTCTTCAACACCTCCAGTGATGCTAAACTTCTAGGGCTCATAGCATCTGGCAACTCACTTTTGGGTGCAGACACCTAAATCTGCCAGGTATCCAGAGGGGCTAAGGAGGCTGTGGCTGAGCACACCCAGGGGTCCCAGGGCTCTGGCGCTGCAGCACTGCCATTCCTGGTGTTTGGGAACTGACTGAATTAGGTTTTGCAAATAGTTGATGAATATCTGATGAATAGTGGCAGTTTTCCTCTAATCACCCATAAATCAGATTTTTCATTATGCAATCAGTGGGGTAGGGATTCAGTAAGCAAGGCTGGTACTGCACTTGCTTACCAAGCAAATTATTCCCCAAACACACTTCTCCATCAGCCAGTGACTGAGAAACAAGTCCTACAAAACGCCGTGGATTAAGAGTGACACCACTGGGACCACTGTGCCCTCCTGAGATGGTGAGCTTTCCAGCTCTCAAGCACCCATACTGAGGACTGCTCCCGCTCTGCAGCTTGGGAAGACATCTTTTGACTGCCCTAAAGCTGACTTTTGCAGCTGGGGTGCCTCACCCCAGTGTCTCCAGCACCTCCATGTATTTCCCACTGTGTACTGTTCTGTCCCCTCATGGGCTTAGCCCCAAGCCAATACGTCGAGGCAGGAGACAGCCCATTGGCACATGTATCATGAGGACCAGGCTGCAGCTGGGGAAAACATCAGCCTTTTTCACAATGGTTTCATAAGCTGAAATAAGTGACTTTGCATTTCCTATTTTCCCATGCACTTTACCCCTTTTCCCACAGTTTGAATACTTTCCTCCTCAAAATGAAAAAGCTCTTCCAACAATGCGAAAATCCAAACTCTCCCATCTCTCTCTTGTCCCAGCAGAGCGATTGGCAGCTGCTCTCTCCCTCCCTCTGAGAAGAGAAGGGCAGGGAGAGACAAATGGGAGAAGACTCTACCAGCACCTGTCTAGTTTTCAAAGCCATCAGCAAAACACTTCAGTCTGAAACAAGACCTGCGCCACTGCCTTATCAAAGAAAAGCAACTGAAAGAGAAAAACCCACTGGGATGATGATGTCTTACAGCGACACAAGCACAGCACAAAGCCTCTCATTCCCTTTTTGAGATATTTTTCTCCCTAAGAAGAGCTGTCTGGCAGAAAATCCCTCTCAGCATCGCATCGCAGGTGAGCTCCTTGGGGATGGAACGCTGGCTCCCATTTGTCTCCTTTCTGGGCAAAATGCCTCATCAAGCAACCCGCTGCCACGCTTGCCTAATTGGCTTTCCTTTGGCCCATCTAGGAGATGTCGGGATGAGCCACACTGGTGCAGCAGCACCTCTCATCCAGCAGCAGATTGCTTTCCTTCATAAGTGGAGCATGCAAGCAGCATATAGCAAAGAAGAAGAAAAAAATCCTGTTCGTTATCTTCCTGCCGCTAACAAATGAAATCTGTCCTGCGGGCTGCCAAGGATTTCACTGACAATTTTTTTTTTTAAAGAAACAAGAAATAAAAGTAAGAAATACGATAACATCATGGCAATCGCTCCGTTGCTGACTGTGCCCTGAGTTACTGCAAACGGTATTTTATCTTCGGCTCAAAATCTAAATGTGGCAGAGGCACATTTAAATGCAGTGACATTTATACTTTAAATGCCTTTTACATCTTGTTGGCAGGTTTTATATAGAACATATGTATGGAAAACAGATACAGGCCACAGATTAAAATGCAAAAAGGGGAGAGCCTGCAGAGCCATTTGTAGGCAGAATATGACTTAAAAGAAAGAGGAAGAAAAGGGAGGCGGAAAAAAAAAGAGAGGAAAAGGGGCTGTGTTGACAGGAAAGTGAACAGACATTTCTCGGTCCCAGGTCACCCCATCTTGCCAGCCTGCTGCCTGCTTCTCAGCATCACTTACGTGCTGCCACTGGTCCAGGATGAGGGGCCGATAGCGCAGGAAGAACTTGAGGGGGAAGGACTCAGGGTCGGGCCAGGATGAGGGGTTCTGCCATGACACTTCCAGCCGCCTCGGGTTATTGGGCACAGGCTTGGCCACCACGCTCTCTGGAGGATCCGGCTTTACTGGAAGGGAAAAGAACAGCTGTTAAAGTCCCCCTGATTGGATGCAACAGGTCTTACAGTGGGGAGGTGGGTGAAAAGCCTGCCTAGGTGATGTGCTCTGGGGATGAGTAAGTCCAAGTGATGGCTCATCAGCTGTAGAAAATCACCTTTTAGTGCGTATGGGTCAGGAATATCCTGGCTCAGAATAATCAGCACTAAGGAGATGCCAGCACCTGGACAGAACAGAGAACATCCCTCCTCTCCACAGGTACCTGGGTGAGTGCAGGGAGCTTGCTGAGCCCTAACTCCATGCTTTCCTTGCTCCTCCAGATGGCTGGGAGTCTGACCTGCCATCAGATCTACTCACCTCTCAGCAGGTTGCAGTTTAGGGCTGGGGATTCCAGGCACTGACCCATTGCATGCAGCACAGGCAAACCCGGTGGTTTGTCATTCCTGCTCTGCTTCTGAGATACAGGAATATTTTTTCACTACCCAATAAGTATTTCAAGTGAATATTAATTGACTGTGCAACATGCTCAGAAGTTGCTGCTACTTTAAAGTGCTGGGATCAAAACCTAAATAGGCTGTGATGAACAGCGTTGCCTCTTGCAGAGTCAGCTTTGCTCCTCACCAAAAGTCTGCCCAGATCTCAACAGCTCAGACTCTCAGTTTGCAGCAGCAAAGCTCTGAGAAGTCTAAAATACGGGTTGTGCAGGGGCCTGACAGCCAGGTTAAAACACACCCCCTCTGAGGAGCTATGCATGGAGATATCCTGAATCTCTGCTGCAAACTTGGGAGCCGGGAAGGTGAAGGATTTCCATGGGACTGCTCACAAGGCTCTCTGTGTTCACTAAGAATAGTGATGCAGGTGGTCACCTAATCACAGAATCACAGAATGGTGCTGTCCTGGGAGAGCTCTCAACACTCCCAAAATCCACATGAAGACTGCATGAAGAAACTGTCACTTCAGCCTAGAAACTGCCAGATAAAGCAGTGCTCCTGATCTGACCAGAAACTTGTGAAGGCACCATCTCTAATTCCAATCACGCAGGAGAGATTCTGGGGTTGGGAAGAGCCTGACAGAGCTCCTGCAATGCACTCAGAGCCGTCTCCTCCCTGCTGGCTCCAGGGAGATGACATCTCCACAAGGGCTTTGCTTCCTCTGGTCAGTGAAGGGGGCAAGTGAGGCTTGAAGCTGTATGGGACTGGGTGCTCATGTGAGATGGCACTGCTGCAGAAACTCATGTTCTTGCCACTCACTGCCACTTTGCAAGGGGCGGGCTGGAGCTGGGCAGTGCAGGCAATTTGTGCACGAGGTTTTTGTAGTCATCATATTTGAGGACAGTAACTTGAGGCAGTAATTTGAGGCAGGCAGGAGCTGCGGAGGGAGGGATGATTTGCTGGGACTGCAATGCTGAGCTACTCCAGATGGCTGCGTAATTCCCTTGCTCGCTTTGAATCCCTGGGCTTGGGCTGGACATCAGCTTCCATCCATGGGGCCTTGGAGGCCAAACACATACGGAAAAGTATAAATCCAGTGCTGGCTCACTGGGCTGGGTTTGCAAAACAAAAAATCTGTTTGGCTGAATGAATGCAGATGAAAGCAAACTGTGGCTCCACAGCAAGGGATAAAAGCACCAGGGTGGAGATGGATGCAATAGGATGTCACAGCTGTGAGGAGAGCTCTGGCATAACACAGGGAATGGGAAACGCCACTGTGTCAGGTTGGAGGAGAGCAAGGAAGGTGCCCTGATGCTGAGGGAGGAAGTCATCCCTTCATTTTTCAGGGACGTGACCCCCTCACATTAGAGGAGAGCTGTGCTGGCTTACTGTGAGCGTGGCAGAGCTCCCAGCAGCAGCGAGCCTTCAAACGTCACTGCGTCTTAATGGGAAAACCATCACAAGGGCTGCGTCTGCCTCCCCACGTGTCCCCCTGGCTGTGGGACTCCTGCCCAGGCCTAAGAGAGGTGCGGCAGTGCCAGCCCCTCCCAGAAAACTCCTGCCATGTCCCTCCATCGCTGCGGGGATGTGGGAGCCAGTACATGGGGATCTACACCAGCTCTGCAGCTGGTCCAGTGCCTGACCTTGAAGGAGTGCTTCATCCTCCATAGCATCCCAAGTCCCTGCTCCCCGCTCCTCCTTCCCCCGGCCTTTGTCTGCCCAGTCCATTTAAGCAGCAAATTGCAAGGCAAGGGCTGTCTGGCTGTACATCAGTGAGCATAATGGAGCTGTGTCCTCAGCACAGGCCCGCAGGCAGTAATGTAATATAAGTAATAATAGTAATAATAATAATAATGGACGATGGGCATTAGGCTGAGTATTGGTTAAGCGGCTGCAAAACCAGATGTAATATTATCCTGCAGAGCTGAGGGAGCATCTCCAAACATTCCTGAGAAGGAGACATGGGATTTGGTTGGGAGGCAGCTTCCAGCTCGTTCTGCTTTGCTTTCGGGTTCAGAAAGGGTCCTGCAGTTATCTCTTGTCTTTAGAACAGGACAGGCTTTGCCTAAAGGCTCTGCAGGCTCACGCTGGACCACAAGTGCTCATCGAAGGAGGTGCTGCCTGAGCACACACCATGTATCCATCCTTCTGCCCCATGCTGAAATGGATGCCTTGCGGCCGTTAAATATCCCCTGGCATTTTCCCTGAGAAGAGGGACATTAAACTCCATGCCTTAGCCAAATGTCAGTCTACGTAATTTAATTCTGCCTCCCTAAGTAGTATGAATTGAACTGACCTTCTGTCTAGGCAATTGTATACCCGTGCTCAGAGACTGAATTTCTTACAGGGGACAGCACGTTCATCCTCACACAGCCCCTCTGCAACACTGTGCGTTCACTGCCCCGGAGATGCAGTGGGGACAATCGTGCGACCTCCCCAGGGTCACACAAGGGATGTGTGGCAGATGTGGAATGACACCACTGCCTGTGCTGCCACTTTCCGCCTGTCCTGAGCATATCCCAACAGCGTGGCATGGGGTGAAGTAAGAAAATCTGATAATAAACCTTTGGTTTATTATCTGCTCAACAATTTTTGGGTGAAATCCTCTGTGATCACACCTAAGCAAGCCCCTCTGCGCTCCCTTGCTTGTCTGCAGCCCTGCCATCTCGCCAGAATAATCAGTGCTGCCAATACATTTTTAATGCTGTGCATCTTCTCCTGCTAATCTGCCCTGTGTTTGCATTAAAAGAAAAAAAGGCGTTGCCACTGAGGTGGGATGCTGGCACTGTGGTGCTGTCCCCGCTCTGTGGCAGGATGCTCTTGGAGGTGGGGGATACATCCCTGAATCACATCAGTGTTCCCAGCAGTCAGAAGGGGAAGGGTAGCCCCTAGCACACTGTACCACTCCTGCCTGGCACCTTCCCCTGCCTCAAGCCCTCTCTTCTCTTCCTCCAGCCCTTCTCCCTCCTGGCTAGAGACTGGAGATGTGATGCCTGCAAGGTTTTGCACAGCCCTGCCCTCACCACATTCACCTTTATTAATATTTATACCTTTGCAGAAAACATAATTATGAAAACAATTTCCAGCAGCGAGACAGGGCAGGAGGCTGCCCGGATATCCTAGCAATGAAAGATGGGGGTCAGAGGGCTGGAAACCTTCTTCCAGTCATCACTAGGAATGGAAATACAGAGCAGCCCCTTGTAGCTGGCTGCTAACAGGCAGCATCGTGCAACCACCAGCAAGGCATCGGCTCCAGATATCAAAAGAAAGCACCACTCATTTTCCACTCAATTAGAGTCCATCTTCCAAGCAGCTGGGGAGGGGATTTGCTGCTGAGGACTCTGGTGGAAGAGGAAGGAAGCAAAACCAAAAGAGATCACCTCTTCCCAGGGGTCTTTTTGTGGTTGGCCAGTGGGTGGTCCCAGCAGGCACAAAGTAAGGGCTTTACACCCCCGAACCCTTTGCAACAAGTCAGTGAAATAGTTTTGTTTCAAGCCTGAGGTTTCTCTGCACTTCCATTTAGCAAGGCAGAATTCAAAGATGAACTCTCTGACTGGTGACTTCTGCTGGGTGCCACTAACTGTTCTGGGGCACAGGCTCTACCCTGCACTGCTGCAGTTGCAGCTGCAGAGAGCAGATCTCCAGGAGTTGCAGACATGCAAGGCAACCTAGGGCTCTCCTACCACCAGAATCACCCAGGCAGAAATGCCAAGCAAAAGCAAAATACAGTAGTGCAGCACACTTGTTTTAATCAAAAATCGGGAAGGCCCAAGGAGAAGCTCGATGTGGGATACTTGGCTATTGCTGAGTTCATCCTGGAACATCTCTGCTACTCCTGCTGACTGCCTGCTTGATCACCTCTGCACTTCTTACACACTACAGCTGTAAAAAATCCTAAGGGGGAAAATTTCACAGCCATGCAGAACGTGGAGATTTTAAGGCTGGAATATACTGAAGCAATGTGCTGTCCCATCACCCCTTCCTTAAGTGCCTTTGAGCATCTGCCATGGGGTACTGGGGGTCTCACACCCCCGCAACAGCTGGAACACATCTGGTGAAAGGCAGTGGTACTGCACCCATGCTAGCAGCTGGCCCTGCTCATTGCTGCTCTGACCCAGCTGAGTTCAGGCTCCTGGGCTGGATCTGGATTGTGCTGGTGCTGAGCCGGGTGTGCTTCCTGGGGGGGATGCCCCTGCTTGCTGAAGGGGGACCGGCAGATTCCTCCTGCAGAGGTGGTGCCGGCTGCTTTACTCAGGAGTGGCATCAGATGTTCTCCAAACCAGGAAGGGCATGGGTGGGATGCAGATATTACAGGAGGATGCCCTGAACTCCTGGAGGAGGGAATGCAAGGAACTCAGAAAATGCAGCTTAATTGCTGCCCTGGGACTGTTGTCCGGAGGTTACCTTCATTTAAGGAGTGTATCTTCCACAAAGACAACAATTTCCATTTAAAAACACCCAAGTGACTAAAACTCCACCACTTCCCTTCTAAGCTCCTTGCTTTGTTATTAATGTTCACAATGCACCAAAGGATAGGAACTTTGGATATGGATCACAGCAGTGGGGACACAAGAGGACAGTCCCAGTCCCTGCTCCAAAATAATTTCCCCGCTCTGTTCGGAACTGGCACCTTGTTTCTTGTTTGATGTTTTCCAGGACCTAGAGTAGAAAGGGAAAATCTGAGACAGCAGTGGAGCTCTTCTACCTGCACTCTGGCAATTCTGGCTGCTCAAGACTGGCACACGCAGCATGTCCGTAGCACTGACTGACTGCTGGCTGCATTTCAGAGATTCATTTATTTGATTTTCTGGTCCAGTAATTGCCTCATGTAAACAGCAAATTGTTTTTTGACTTGTTTCTGAACTCCTCTCTCTCATTTTTCCTGCTGTTTGAAAATGGACAATCTTGTCTCCTCACCAGCTGTGGTTTGCCTTCGGTAGGTGGCAAAAGCCCCGTGCTCAGCTCCCTGCTTTGCCACTTTCCCTCTGAACTGCTTGCTCCAGGATGGTCCACTATTGAAAGAGTTCCATCAGCAGAGCTGAGCCCTCTCTGCCTCTATTGGTGCCAGTTGGAGGCTGAGCAATAGCCTTGCAGAAGTGTGGGAGACGGGGCAGCATACATACAGAGCTATTATGGCACCATGGTTGCTCCTGCTGCCTTGCAGAGCTCTGTTGGGCATTTATAGCCAGGGTGACGCGAAATACTCAGAGGACGACAGCAGCCACAGAGGGTCAGTTTTGCTCCATGTCCGGGCTGTGCTTGTGCTATGCATGCACATGTAATTGGAATTTGTCTTCCAAAGCCAATTCCTGCAAATTTGCTTCAAACATGAAGAAAAAACTTCTATTTCAGCAATATTCAGAGGTGTGAGAAGGGCAGTGCCATGATTCCCCAGCCCTCTGCCCTGTGACAGCTGCTTCCCAAGACCCTAACTAATAGTAGCTTAGCACCCTGAGAAACCTGAGACCACAGAGGATAGCACCAGTCAAAACATCAGGGACCACATGGGGGCTGCTCGTCTGCACCCTGCCCTGCTCCCCCAGGATGCCCAGGTGTCGTATCCCTACATGGCAGCCCCTCCACCAGACACACCACAGCAGGAGCACATGTCCCACAGCAAAACCCAAATGCCACAATCCTTCGAGACTCTAGAGAGATGCCAGCATGGCTCATACCCCAGCTCTATCTCATGCATGGGCAGACAGAGACTTGGGACCCTGACGCTTCCTTTGCCCATTGCTGCAGTGGGAGATGCAGTGCACAGATCAAACCAAACCCAACACTGGCTCAGAGAGGCCAGTTGCTGCTGTGGAAGTTACCTATGGCGAACTCGTCAAAGGTGAGAGTGGTGGAGTTTTTGCCCAGAGCATTCGTGACGGTCAGAGTAACCTTGTACTTCACTGTTGAGAAGAGCTGGAGGTATCTGATGTGACACCTGTTTTTGGGGAAGATGTCCTTTTCACAGACCATCTCTCTCGTGCCATGTCTGTAAGTAGGAGGAGAAGAGCAATTAGCTACAGGCCAGCACTCAGGGTGGGGATGCACACACACACAGCTGTAGAGCAGCAGTGTGGTGCACCCACTCTGTGCAAGGTCCCCTAATGCCAGAACCCCTTCTGCCACCCTCACGGGAGAGAATTTTGCATGAGGATCTGCTATTATGGACGGAAGTCTGCAGAGAGACTGGGGTGAAGGTGTTTGTGCTGGCCTCCAGAAATTGCTGCTGCTCTTCCCCTGTTCAGCTGCAAGGATGAGACCTTGCTGGGGCTAGGGTTGGTTCTGCCTCTCCTGTGGGAGGATCAGGATCTATTTTATTTCTGCTCAGGAAATAAGCCCCAAAAACAAAGGCGTGGTATTAGAAGGGTAGTTCCAGGACCCCTGCTCAGGGCGGTGGGTGATGCCATGCCACGGCCCAAACTGGCCACAGCCAGTTTTCAGGAGGGAGCATGGCTGTGCCAAAATTGCTGAAAAACAGAAGGTATGACCTCCACCACAGAGAAGTGGCATGGACAGGATGGACTTCAGGGGCACAGAAAGGGGATCTACGAGTTGGCCTCAGAGCCTTGAGGCCCCCAGATCCACACCTAGACCCATAGGTCTCTCTCTAGAGCTTGAGAACTCTAGTTAACATCCTAGGTACTGGGGCTTCTGAGCTTCAAGGCTTCCTTCTATGCCTGCCCCTAAGCAGGCCTAAAGGATTTTATGCCTTATATTCAACCCTCTAGGCCTTTAGGATTCCAGGTCTCATAGGCCTCTATGTTGGCAGTCACCTGTAGGGAAATGGGATCTTCCTTGGGACAAAGCCCCCATGCCAAGCATCCGTCCTAGGGCCCATCTTTCAGGCACTGACAGTACATACTCAGCACAGCTGACCCAAGCACTACTTGGAACCTGCTGTGGGGAACGAAGTGCTCTCCCTCCAAGGCACTTACATGACAGAGATGTTGAAGGAGTTGGGGATGTAGGTGGGGCTGGGCAGGTGCCAGCTGCAGTAGAAACCCTTCGGGTAGTTGTTGGACCGACACATCAGCACTGGCTCTTTTGGAGGGACTGTCAAGGAAAAAGAAAAGAGGAATTATTCATCCAGGTGGGCTTTATCACCAGCTCCTAAACACGGAGAGGTCCTTCCCCTTCAAGCACACCCCCAGGTCCAGCTGAGAGCTTGCCTCCTCCCCCAGCAGGTCACCAGTTCTGATGAGATAAAGGGTGGCAGAGAAGGTTGGCAGGTACTGGGGAAATTATCTTTGAGATCGCTACACAGAGATGATTCTGATGGGGAGGATGTGCTGCTCTCTTGACCCCATTAAGCTGCAGCGCTCACGGCTTTCTCCATCATGTCCCCAGGGAGTGCTAAACTTCTTGTTGAGGGATGATCCTCAGGAAGACCTGAGGTCCTTAAAGGGATGGAGAAGGATAGCTTTGACAAGATGCAGAGAAGCAGCCTGAAACCAGAGGGAAAATCCAGCCCTGCAGGAACAGCTGTACTGTTGCTCTCAGCAGTGAGGCAGAGCATCCTGTCCCCAAGTGTTCATGCTGCACTCGGCTTTCCCAAACATACAAGCAAATATCACAGCATGCAGGAGTGCAGCAGAGCGACAGGAAGCCTCTGTGAAACACTCATGTGGGAGGAAGAACTGTGATACCTTTCTGCTGATAAATTTTGCCCTTGCAGGTTAGTAACACACTAAAATCACTGAAGTTAACTCCTTTCAGTACCTGTACTCTTCCATTGCTAAGAGCAGCACCATGGTATGGCACCTTGTACTAAGATGAACTCCCTTGGCTGGATGGGGGAAACTGAGGCACGGGGCTTGTGCATGCCTTATCACCCTGCGGCAGGATGGAGCGAGGAGGCACCACAGAACGGGCAGCACGGGCAGGGTGTGGGATGTGGAGGGGCAGGCAGGCTGCTTGGACAGGAGATGTGTGTTCCCCCTAATGGCTATTTCAGCCTTCAGACGGCAGACGAAGGCCAGAGCCTCGTAATGAGCCTCCCAGGTAAATTATTTAAGCAGATCCTCCATAGCTAATTGCAAGAACAGAAACAAGGGCCTTCTCCCCACTACATCTCTGTTCTCCTCCTCTTCCTATGGTCGTCCTTAACCCCTTCCCTGCCCCACAGATACCCTAAGAGTGAGGCTGCAACAAGCTGAGCACAGCATCACCTGTTGCAGGGGCCAACAGGAAGTCTCTGAGGGCCCCTGTGAGATGTTTCTGAGGGGTGAAGTGGTGCAGGGGACTTCGGGACAGGCTCTTGTGTCCCAGCGACCGCGCGGTGGCAGTGTGGGCTCACAGCACCCGCCTGGCACGGTGGCTGGAACGGGGCTGGGAATGGCGCTGGGAGTATGGCAGTGGCAGTGCAGGGGGGATGCCATGGGACTCTCCTGCGTTCAGCGCCGCACAGCTCCTGTAGGAGAGCGGGAGCCACTCCAGGCTCTGGATACAGGACAACGCCAATGTCCTGTACGGTGCCTTGCCCTACCTGCAATTAGCCCAGCTGATAATTTATCTTTGCAATTAGACCAGATTCAGCTCTCAGCAATCTCTGAGTTGGCCTCGTGTCTCTGCCTTGCTTTGCAAAAGACACAGGATTGCTTGCTGCTGCCCATTCCTACCCCTGCTCTGCAGCAGTCTGCAAGGGAGCTGCATCTCCATGGGCACCCTCGGCACCACGCTGGGGTCAGGGGCAGGGTCTCAGCCCCCAGCTTCTGTGCTTGTGGCAGCTTCAGTCATTTGGCTGTAGTGCCTTTAGGCATAAGGTGGAAGAGGAGCCTGAGAAGGGAGATGGAACTGCCCAAGTCTCTGCTTCCATCATGCTTACTCAGTCAGTGCAAAGCCAGGCTGATATGCCATCTGGAGATGTGGCTGTGGCACTTTACGGCCCACCTGGCCATGTCCCCAGGTGCCACTACAGCGGGAGCATCAAGCTCTTTGTGAGATGTGATGGTGCACCAAGAGAGGGTCATGGCCACCTTTCCTGAGCTGGTGGCAAGTCCCATCACTCTACAGCAGATGGTGGCCTGCAACCCTGCTCCTCTCCCAGCCTTGGCAAGAAAATCCTTGCCAGCACAGCTCATCCTACCCATCAAAGGATCTTACAGACAGCAAATAAAATAGCAGGCTCCAATCGATCCTGCACTCCATAATGCTGTCTTTGGAGGTGGGCCAGGCTGACGGCTGATAGAGAGAGCAAGAAAGGCAGCAAAGGAAAACTGAGCCATCAGGGAGCATTAAAGGCTTTTTCTGTCCTGAGGATCTCAGAAGGCTTTGGGCAGTGTGTCTGGGTGCACAGAGCCCAGTTCCACCCTTCCTTTCCCTATCCCACCAGGCTGATGTCCAGCCCTGAGCCCCTGCAGTCTCCAGCCCAGTGGTGGCCTCACGTAGCCCCTAGAGCCCAGGCTCAAGGCTCAGCCTCCTGCAGCACGGGCACTTCTCAGAGGCACATGGGAGTGACCGCCTGCAGCCTCCCTAATCCTGACAAATATTTACTTCCCTGTCGCCTTGTGGAGCTGCTGAGCTCCATCAAGGCACAGCTCCTCTCCTCTCGCTGCAAACACTGCTTGCCCTCTCTAATCTGTCTATTAACCTCTTGCATGGCAGGAAGCCACCTCTCCCACGTGCTCTGCTGACGTCCACTCTGCATGCCTGGGGTGGCTAATGCCTGGGCCACGGCTCCTTCCCAACCCCATTACCCCCATCACCCCCTCTGCTCAGCTGCTGCGAAAAGCTTCAGGGAGTGAGCAGGCTCATGCCACTCACAGGAATGCATTCACTTGTGCAATTTCCTTGCAAAATGGACAACTCTGTCAGGTAGTATAATCTGTTCAACCATCACTACTGTGCTGCAAATCCTGCAGAAGACCCATGTCAGGGATGGGGCTGCCCTCCTCATCCTGCACTGTATCCCCTTGACCAATTCCCTTCTGGCTCATCAGGAATCACTGCTGCCTGAGCAGCGCCAGCACTCTGCCAGACTGGGGACACCACAAGACGGCCCCTGAGGATTAAAGTATCCCTTCCTAGGGATAAGTTAAGGAAGCCTAGAACAGGGTTCTGTCTCTCTTGCCACCTCTAAAGCCCAGATGCCTTTGTACTCTGAGTCCCACTGAGTAGGGAAAAAAGTGTAACCGATCCATTTTAGAAACCACTAAAAATGATCTACAATAGCTTTTCCTAGCCCTGCTAGGTCATGAGATAATGGACATTAAAATTGTGGCATTTTTATATATAGAAAAGTTATTTTAGGTCATTTTTAGAGGTTTCTGAAATGGATCAGTTGTAATTTTCCTCTCCTGCTGAGGGCTGAATGTACTAAAGATGCCTTGTTCCACAGGTGGAGGGATACAAAAAAATAGTACCCATAAAACTTTTAAGAGGTCTCTAAAACACTTCTGTAGGAGGTATTTCTTCTCTTTCACTTGGGGCACATTCAGACCCCGGGCTGCAGGGGATACCGATGTTACAGTGCACTCGCGGGATGACCTGCATAACTCATCATCCCCAGTTCATGCCAGCAAAACCTCCAGGGCCCATGACAACATTGCGTGCTCACGCCAGATCTCCGGCTGTTACACAGCCCGCCTGCATGCAGGCGTGCTGCCCATGCAGGGGGCAGCTCCAGCACAGTGCTCACTCCTGCCTCTCCTGTCCCCTGCTTCTGCAAAGCCCCCTCAAACCAATGATGGTTTTTGCACGACCACCCCCACCTTGTAGCAGCACTTGGCTCATTTGCAAGCAAGTGTGCGTAAGTAAAAATGCACCCAAGTGGCCAAAAGCAAACCTGAGAGCACTGCGAGGACCCAGCCAGGTTGGAGACACTAGCCTGGAGCAGAGACATCAGCACGGCATGCAGGAGCGGCCGACCAGCATACATACCAGCCCATGCCCATCTGTTGCACACAAACTGGTGGCAAACACTATGCATTATTTATCTAATGCCACTTATCCAAAATTGCCTGTGTAAAACAGGCTGGTAGGAAATAACAAAGAAAATAGCAATGAATAAATTATATTTCCGCTGCCCGGCTGAGCAGGGAAGCATCCATCAGTTGCACACCTGTGTGCTCCCAGTAGCACAGCTGTCACTGGGACAGTCAATTCTGCTGCCACAAGGGTTGGGATGTGTCCATGTCCCATTGCTAGAGCAAGGGAAGTAGGTGATGCTTCGATTTTGCTTCTCTTTGCTCTGTTATGCCTGGGCTGTGATGTTCCTGTGACAGGGTTTCACCCCACTGCCAGATGCATGACCTCTTTTCAAGACACTTTAAGCCACCCCAGCCTTAGCACGGGATATTTCCAGGGAACATGCTCCCATTTGGAAATACACATCAAAACGAGATCTCTCTGGTACCTAAGCCATCACAAGATGCACCAGAGACACCCATGTCCAGCTCCAAAGCCTCCTGTGTCATGGTTCTATGTTTTTGTTTTTTTTTTAATGGTTTCAGTATTCCACATCAAAACATCATGTAGTGTACGGGGTATTAAAGTGTCACTGCCCCAATCCCAGGTACCTATCCCTGTACATTACAGCAGTCACGGGATCTGACCCTTCCGGGGACATCCTGTGACAATATTAACGCACACGCAAAAACTCCTGGTTGTTCTTCCCTGGGACGTTCCCAAATGGGCCAGGGAGACAGTGGCCCTGCCTGTTCCTGCTGCAGGGACCTGAGGCTGTGACTGAAGTCCCCAAGACCTGCTGCCACCAGGAGCTAGCTCCCCAGCCTCAAGGAGAGAGAATTTATTCCCTGGAAGGTGCCAAATAAAAGGGTGGACTCAGCAAAAGATAAATTTCTTAAAGGCCCTGTTTTACACTGATTAGGGCTCATAAACCAAGCTATGGATTTTCTCATTTCCCTTGCAGAAAATTCACACCGAGAGGCAGCGCTGTAAATTTGGGGAAGAGGCACACAGCATTACTCACCCATAACAGAGTTCACAGCTCTGCTTTAAGCGCAAAGCACAGTGCAAGCTCCGAGCCCTAAAAGCCACCTCTCAGCAGGCTGGAGGGATGAGTGAGAGCTTGCAAGTCCTGCAGGTGACCCTGTTTGGGATACAGGTGCCACTGAGATCACTGTGCTGGGAGGGTGCTGGGGTGTCCCTGGAACCCTTATGTCCCTGGGGCCACGGCAGCAGAGAACTGTTTTGCCACAAGCCTGCCCTCCGTCAGAAAGCACAGAGCAGCTTTGCTCTGCAACAGTATTAAATATTGAACAAAGGCAAGCAAATCTGTTATCTGGGATAATTGGGAGTAAATAAAACATTTAACCAAACCAAATGCAGCTGTTTCTACTTGGAGCCGGCACAACAGCGCGGAAGCCAGCTCAGCTACTCCGTGTCCCTGTTACGGCAGCTGATTATTGTTTTGTGTATAACGGTAGCAGCACCAGCTCTTGGATGAGGACAGGACCCGCAGTGCTGTGTGCCCACAGGAGGAGGGTCTGGTGGAACAAGGGGGCAGGATGCGGCCACCAGAGCAGCATATTGGGCACAGGGAGACCACGGCATGGCTGGGATTTGCTCTCCAGCCCGGGGAGTTCATGTCCAGGCCAGCTTTCCTCCCCCAGCACCTCTGCGAGGAGATTTGTGTGTAACATAAACCATTTCAGAGCCAGGTCACTGGTTCGTACATAGCCTGGGGCAGGAATGACCAAACCTCCTTACCAGCTGCTCAGCAGCCTCTGGGACCCGGCATGCTGGGACTCCAGCCAGGTCCTGTACAGGGAGCTGTGCACATCCCCGAGGTATGACCCCAGTGAGGGAGGTGCTGGCAAATGGAGGCAAAGGGATGTAGAGTGTGTCCCTGTCCATGGCACAGGTCTGGAGCATCCTGGGTTGCTTACTGCTTGCTCACCTCTGGAATCTTTCTACCCTTCTGACTTGGCAAACAGAGCTTGATGCATCTCCCACAGCCCTCACTCAAATGCCCCTCTGAAAAGCTGGGCAGAATGCAGGGAATGAAATCCATAGAATCTTCCCCTTTGTCAAAACAATCTGTTTCCAAGAGATGGGCTGCAGGGGGGAGTGTTAATTATCCTTAATTTCCCAGCCCCATTCTTCCATCTGGGGTGGAATGCATTGTGCCAAGCTGATGTAGGGACCAAATGATCCCTTGTACCTGGGGATATGTCTCCCAGCACCTGTTCCTCACCTCAAATTGCTCACGGCTGGTACATGGGCCATATCATAGCCCCTACCTCTGGAGAGGAGTAGCTATCTCCACCTCAGGTATCCCTCAATAAAAGGTCTGGATAATCCTGCTCCAAAGAGCTGCTCCAAAGCATTTGTTCGCTGCTGTCCCAGTCTCATCATGAGCCTCACACAGACCTGGAAACAGCCTGTGCTGAAACATTCCTCACAAGCTCTGCTGGAAGCAACAGCAAGGGAACATCCCTGCATGAGGATACTGGAGAGCCTGAGGGTCTGTGCCACGGTCCTCCATGTCTGTGGTATTTGCTGAAGGGGATTCAGAATCTCCCTTCTCTCTCTTTTCCTGGCTCCAAGCACTAAACCCCACAGAACCTACACCACGCAGTTCCCCTGCCCTCTCCACCACCTTACTTTGCAAGCAAGCAGTCCTTCTTCCCCACCATTCCAGATGGAGAAGACAGGGAAAATACTTGGTGCAATCAGACGAAACTGAGACCATCGGCAGTCGTGTATCCTCAGCAAAACTGTCCCACCAGAGCTCCTGGAAACTATAAATTCATCCAAAAGGAGCCTCTTGAGAGAAGCTACAAGCTCTCTGTCATGTACAGAGCAGTGGGAAAGCTGTGAATATTACCAGCTTTCACTCCCAGCTGGGGAAGAGCAGACTGCCCCTGACAGCCAGCAGCTTTCCAAAATTGCCTTTTCTCTCCTTATCCTGCTCAAGTGGCAGCCTGGATGCATCCCCAGCTCTGCACTGCAGGATGCTGTCCTGCTAACACACGAATAGGTATCTGACACCACAGGGGATGGAGACTAAGGAGAAGGAGATTTCTAGCTTTCTGCAGGAGAGAAAGGGATGTATTTGTGCTTCTCTTCTCTTCTGCCCATTCTCAGCATCCCAGGACTCTGTCTGTACCCTCCCATCTCATTTCTCAGCACTGGTGCCTTCCTCCCCCTGTCAGCTGGCAAATGAGCTGCAGACACCTCGAGAAAATGGCTAGGCTGGAGCCAGAGGTCCCCCGAGACACGCTGGAATCAGCTGTAGGGAGTTCACATATTACCAAATTGTGCCTCATACAGACTGTCTCTATGCTGTTCACACCCAAAGTCACATGAGTCCCTGCAGCAGCAGCCAGCCTCACTAGCATGGCCAGCAAAGCCACCTGGCTCCTTCCCAGATGTCCTCTTGCATAACATATCCTAGAAAATCCCAGCATGGACTCTGTGGGGAATGGACACCTCTGCCTGATGCTGCTGTTCAGGCTGCCTGGGGATGCTGCCTTCCTAGTAATGATGTGCACCTGAGAAGATGCTCAATTTGTCCCAAGACATGAAGTCTCCACCTCAAACCTTCAGTATTCATCGTCCTGCTTGGAGAAAACACTGGTCAGACCCATGGCTAACAGCAGGAGGGACTCATGCTTCAGGAAGAATCCTTCCCTATGCTGATAGCACTGTGGTGTTAGGTGAAAGCAGGCAGAAGGAGGGAGACCATCTTCAGAGCACCTCTGCAGCTCACGCAAAGGGTGTCATGCAAGGGGATGAATGCCAGGAGGGAGCTTGGCTGTACTGGAAGGGATCAGATGATGCCCTATCTGAGGTCAGAGCACTGCTGACACAGGCACTGCTCTTCCACATCTCCCCCATTTCTCAGGAGCCACACAGGGAGATGGCATCAGCTCTTCAGGGGACAGAGACAAAATTAAAATCCACACATCTCCAGCAGGGGAATGCTGATGGCTTCTGCAGAGAAAGTGGGAACAGTGGAAGAGCATCCCAGGAGGAGCAGCTCCCCTTGTTTTCTCCCATACCTTGGGAGACTAGCTGCTATCCTAAAAGAGCTGCTTTATCACTAGTCCTGTATCTTCATCCTTTCTTAAAAGCCTTCTTGTTACAACCCTGTCTCATCTTGCTTTCCATTGTTTGTTTGGCTTTTTTTTTATACTCAGGACTGAATTAGGCCCTGGCCTCATTCTTATCTAATGGCTATGAGATCCTTGGGATGATATAATTCACACAACCCCAGACGTCACTGCACTTGGAAATAACAGCTGAATCTTTAGCACAGATGACATCAAGGGTAGTCCCATTATTCAGCCCATCTGTGAAGAAACAGAGCTAAAAAAGGTTCTTTGCTTTATAAAAATGATGCTCATCTTGCTCAGACCACAACATGATGATTAAATCCCTAGAGCTGGCAAGAGGCATACCCCATGGGATGCTCCTGGTGCACACAGCTCAGGCAGCGGCAGCTTCAGGAGCTCAGGGAGCCCCTTGCCACCCACCTGAGGCTCTGCAAAACAAAGTGAGAAGCACTACTTGACGTGATCACTCCCAGTGACTGCTTCTGACTGCTCTAATTCTCATCTACAAAATATTTGCAAGGTTTTCTCCATTTCCTCCCCTCCTTTCTTCCCTCAATTCAGCATCCCACCACGTTTCCTTAATCTCCCCTTTAGGTCCTACACCGTCTTCTAATCCTTTAATCAATTTTTCCCTGCAGCCCCTGTAATTTATCAATGACCTTTGAATGGTGAGACACCCAGAAGTGAACACAGTATCCCAAAGCACCAACTATCCTTACAGCCCTCAATGCATGCAGCCAGCAGCCCTGGGCACAAACAGTGCCTTCCAGCAGCTTCATAAGCATTCTCTCCTTTTCTTCCATAGAAGAACAAATAAGAAGAAATTAATTTTTTTCTGCTCTCTGATCCAAAGCAGTGGAATGGCATTGCTCATCCTGAGATGAAGGGCTAGAAATTAGGAACGGACTCCAAGACCAAGGGATTGGGGTTCATCTTCCTCTTCAGAAAGGAGGAGTTTTGCAGAGAAGACAGGGCTTTCTTCTGCCTTTTTTCCCTGCTCTCCAAGGTCAAACAGTCCTGGACTCTCAATAAACTCTCATAAGGGCTCCAGAGGATTTCAGGAGGTATTTGATCGGATTTCTGCAGGCTTGAAGCATGACTTCACAGGTACAGAGGAAAAATACCCAAGAGCTTTGGAGGGAAACATTATTAGAGTCACTGAAGGATTTTTCTGCACTCTCTGAAGCGTTGCACAGAAAATTGCAGAATAGCAAGTCCTGTGCTTTGGACCTGGCTCTGAGATTGGCACAGCTGGTGGCAGAAGGATGCTGTGTTTGCTCTGCTCTGCCATGGATGGGACATGCAGTGTTGTTCCTTGCACTGCAAATGCCCCATACTGCAGGGACGAGCCTCCCCTTGACATCATGGTGTGGCTCAGCATCCTCCTGAGAACAGGGGATAGGTTCATCAAGAGGACAATGGCTGTGGGTAAGAGCTGCAAGGAGGTAATGGGGAAAAACAAATGGGTTAGGGCAGTCTTGGATTTACCTAAATATTTTGCCATCCTCTCCTGGAGTGGAAAAAGCAACTCTGGTTGGGTTAATGCCAGTTCCGCTGGGTCTGTAGCCACCAATATCGTGGGGAAGAAGATAGCACACCTGGTGTCAGGTGAGTTATTCAGACGAATCTGTGGGGTGAAGCCCAGTACAAGAGGATTTGGGGCTTGTCTGCACAAGGGGAGGTGCTGTAGGCACAAACTGGTACCTGCCTCACGCCCCAAAATCGCACATGGGCATTTTCCAACAGTGGCTCCCGCAGCACCCGTGTTGTAATGGCAAAGCAACCCAGCCATGGCCCAGTGTGATGAGAAGCAAATTAATTTTGAGACCATAGTGTGTGCATGCACACACACACACACACACACACACACACACACGTCCCAGTGGCTGCATCTCCTGTTTTCTGCACTAATATGGGCTGGAAAGAACTGGAAAAGGACCCAAAGGACAGAAGCACGGCCTTTGTCTCTCCTCCTCATCCCAATGCTTTACTTGGACTCTTGGGGAAGTTTGTAGCTTGAATGCAGCCCTTGATGTGAGCAAAATGGGTTGCAAATGTATTGGCATGTGTTGTATCATCTGTAGCGGTTAATAGGATCCATTTTCCAAGGAAGGGGAAAGAAAAGGAAGAAGAGGAGGGGAAAGCTTAAATCTGTAAAACAAACGTCCATCACCCCTTCTGAAGCACTAAATCCGTGGCAATAGATTATATATGAAAGGTTGGTCTAGAGCAATAATCTGTCAGGGCTTCTCACAACAATGCAGCTGGATTCAGATGTCAAACTAAAATACTTAGCACTTAATACCCTCAAAGCCTTGTGCAAAGAATGGATGCAATGCTGGCCCCGGTGGGGTTATCAGGAGATTTGTCTCTGATTTCATTGGCAACAGCCCCATTAACACAGTAATTTTCATGAGAGGGTAGGGGACCACCCTGCCTGGTGGCACCTACACCCTCACCATGCTGCTTCCTCTCATCCAGCACCTGGAAGCTGGGTAGAAGTGATGGATAGGGGAAAAGCCACCTGAGGAAATGGAGGTGCCGAGCAGCTGAGGTATGGCCGTAAGTAACAGAGGAGTGAGCTCTGTGCCCCATGGGCATCACCCCAAAGGGGGTGCTCCAGCCCTGCCCTCCCTCCTTGACCGCTCGCCTTCCCCTCCACTCCAGCAGATGTTCTGGGTCCCATTCCCCAGGACGGATCCTGGCTTGATTTATTACTGGACGTGACTTCTGGAGTTCGTCAAAGGCACCCGCCCCCCCTTCCTCTGCCTTTCTCCACACCCTTCCCATTTTGTTTTACGTTCACTTTGTGGTCTCCCCACCATAGCTTGCAATAAACAGAAACTCATTTCCAATATAAACAACTGCACACTCTGCCCCGGCGAGCCGCACGACCCTGCCTCTCCAGCTCCCCACCCCGCACTGCTTCGGGCTCTGGGAAAACCGTTGTTTCTTCTGTTTTTTTTCACCCCCCACCCTCCTGGCCCATTGCATTTTCTTTTTTCCCCGAGATTTATAACGTGCCAGCCGGAGTCGGAGTGGTCAGTCCCGCTCCATGTCACGTATGTGCTATTAAAAGTAACTCTATCGCTACGTTTTGGTAAGGAAAGCCACCTGAAATCCCTGTGCAGAGCACACAGCGAAGAGCTGGAGATGAGAGGAAGGCTCTGCCGGAGGCAGAGATGGCAACGTGGTCCTGAGGACAGCCCTGAGATGGGAGTTGCTTCGTAAGGCACAAAACGGGGTTGAAATTAGGAAAGTGGGATGGTTGGTTGCTGGGATGTGTTGGGATGCCATGCACTGGGGTCAGGCTGTGCACATAGCAGGCTGCATCTGTAGAGCTCATTTCCCTGCACAGCTTTAACGCATTGACCCCGTGATGACCATTTCAATCACTCCTCTTCGCGAGACACGTGACAGCCTGCAGGAGTTCTATAACTGTATAGGAATGCTCCTTAACCTTGCAAACTTGATGCCTACTGAACACCTTCATAAGTAGGTGGGCACAATGTGCAAAACCAGCACGGCACCAGGTGAAAAGCAAGGGCTGGACCCAACCTTCCTAACCCTCCAATCATAGAGGCAATCAAGGAAAAGCTGGAAAATGGTAAATGAAAACAAGGAGGAGGATCTCACCAAAGAATCCATTGGATTCCACACTAGAGAATTTCACATCAGGGCTGAGCCTTCTCCTCGCTGCTCTGCTGCTCTTCGGTGAGGTGCATTAGCCAAGGAGATGCATACATCTGCCCCTGCCATGTCACGAGGGTACTCAGGTCAGTCACTGGGACAAACCAGTTCAGGACCACCATTTTTTTAGGAGCTAAACATTTAACTCCAGGAAAGGAACTGGTCAAAGCAGCCTGTAGTTTCATTTCTGCTGGGAAATTAAAACAAATGAGGAAATGAGGTGAATTAGTGGTAATCTGAATCCGAGAGGTTTGGCTGGAGAATATCTTAGCACTGCAGGCTCCATGAGTGCTGCTAGCACCCATATCCATGCTGCAGATGTTCTCGGATTGACAACGAACAAGCTGCTTGGTGTCAGAGATTGGTAACCAAGGCCGGGGCCAGGCCGTCAGTTGTAGTGGGTGCATGGCAGAATGAGAAGAGCTTCACCACCAGGCGTTGTGCCTGGGCAACTCTCAGCTTCACCACCAGTGCTCTGAAAACCAGCAAAACGGCTGAGATCAGGGGATGCATGTGGAGAACTTGAGATGGATGGAAAGTGACGCCCCTGGGCAAGTGCAGAACAGTGCAAACCTGACTGCAGCTAAAGCCATTCTGGGAGAGGAAAAAGGTAATATATAGAAAATACTGATTTAAATAAAAAGCACTGGATTAGCAACTCCAACAGGACTCTGCAGGTCACCTGGAGGAGGATCAGAGGTAGCCAAGTGGCTGTGCTGGCACACTCGGAGCATCTGCCACATGCCAAAATGATGTTGGAGAGAGCCAGGATTGGTGCGTGTGGGAGCAGGGTTGGGGACCAAGATGCAGGTGCTGAGCTGGGTGCTCGCCACAGCAGGATGTAAGCAGAGCATCACTGCAGTAAGTTGGAGACCAACTTAGTGGGAGCGGGAGGACAAGCCGGACTGTTTCCAGCACTGCCAGGAGTTGTGGAGCCAGGAGATGGATGTCTGTGATCTCAGCAAGAGGCAGGGCCGTGGTGGAGGTCGGATTCCCATGCTGTGAGTCAGGCACATTCCTCCCTGGGGTCACTGAGCAGCATGGGGCTTCGGTGGCCTCGGCTGCCTCCAGCCTCTGCATTTGCCATGATTAACTATGCGGAAGATGCTCAGTTTGAGGGATGAAGCAGAGGCTAAGGGGCTCCAGCCAGCTGGGAACAGCTTCAGCCACTCATCCATGGGAAAGGGGAAGAGTGGTTTCTTGGCCACCCTTCATACCAAGAGTCCCTTTATCAGTGGGGTGTGAAGGGCTGATGAAATGCCACCAGCTCTCTCTGCAGACAGTTAATCCATGGTTATGGATTTATTGTTAGGACAGCCAGCAGACCTGCACAGCTCCTTGTAGCCATCTGTAGTTCTCATGGCACAGCCCAGCTGCAACACCAACGGCTCTCATCAGGATACAGGGTCATGTTGTGCCCTGCTTGTAGCTACAGGGGACGTGATGCAAGATAACAGCCAAGCCATGGAGATAAAATGAGTCTGAGCACGCAGCAGAAGTGCTTCTCCACTCAAATAATTTTTCTGCTTGAAGCTCTTTGTGTTTGTTTTCCTATTTTTCTTCTGAGTTGCTGTGCACAAGAATCTGGCACTTTGCAGAGAAAGCCTCCCATGTCCTTCAGCTTTCCCAGCAAACAGACCATCTGCAGGACCTGCAGCACAGCCACACTGAGGTCACAGTGTATTGCCAGACCTCCGTCACCGAGCACAGCACTGCTCAGAATGCCTGGAGCAGCTCCCTCTACATGGATGCCTCCAGCAGCCTGGCGCCTGCACCCAGCAGCCTGTGTTGCATGCAAGGCTCGCGCAGAGCACTCAGGCTGCACTGCAGTGGTTGAGTGGAGACAGAGCTACAGTGGGACTGTCTCAGGAGGATTGCAGAACGAAGGAGACAGGCAGTCCCCCTCCCCCCCTTCTATAGCTGCGAATTTTGCCCCTACTAGGAGTGGGCAAACTGCAGGAGCTGTGGCTGGGAGGTGCCTTTGCGAGGCACCACAGTACCTCAGCCTCCACTTGCACACAGGATTTGACATCCCCACGAATGATGTGCTTGTTGTGCTTTTCTCCCCAAGTATCACAACCTTCCCCATAGAAGTGGTGCTGCCCATGCAGTTTGTGGGCGTTCTGCACCTGGCAAAGGACACTGGAGCTTCACAAACACCTCAGGGTGTTCATTCCAACTTTAAAAGCCTCAAATGTGGCAAAACCAACCAAGAAACAGAAGGAGGAGCCAAAACCTGACTGTCTGGCGCTGCACAAGCCCTGCTGTCAATGATTCCCAGTGAGCAGTACCATAAGCCTGGTGTCCAAGGGGCTGATTCCTCTGTGATTCCTGGTCACAGGGTGCAATTTAGCCCCTCCACTACTCACAAATACCTGCCACACTACCAGCTTTTATTTCAGCTTCCAGACACCATGATGGGAGGAGAAAGCTCTTTAAAAGCCCAATTTCCAATAGATATTCTCATTTAGATTTCCAATAGCAAATCCTCTAATGTTGTCACTGCATGACAAGTTTTCAGTCAGATGTGTGGCTTTGAACCCCACCTCTGCAACCCTTCTCATTACCATTGGCACGCCTTGCATCCACAGTTTCGGCTTTGCAATGCCATGTGTATCTCTGGGGAGAGCAAAGGTTTGTCTTTTGGCATTTCCCATCGCAAAGTGTGGAAGGAGCCTAGGTCACTTGGTCACCTGAGTCAGCAGAAAGGGGCAGGGTAAAGTCCACAGAGACAGTGAACTTCTGCTAAAAGCACAGTGCTGGAGAAACATCCTGCTTTCCCGATATCTCTGAATTTGCAAAAAAAAAAAATCCTTTCCTGGTTCATCAGCGTGGATGTTTCCTGTCAGAGCTACAAGGTTCGGTGCTCCTCCCCAGTATGAGCAGAGCCTGGTGGGACAGCCCCAGGGGTGACAGCCTGAGGGTGACAGTCTTGGGGCTGGGGCCAGCAGCACTGGCTTCCCCCAGCATGGTCAAAGCCAAAACCAACAGAGCAAGGCATAAACTTGTCATCGGCATGGCACATCAGCACGTTATGGATTTCCCATTTCAAAATAATGGATCCAAACTTGTGCTGCCGCCCAGCCTCCAGAAGGGCAGCACTGCTCCTGCCCATAGATTATGTTTGATGAAACCAAGTTAGTAGCGTTTTTATCTGTCAATTAGGAACCATGAAACAGTTATTAAATAGAGTCAGAGCCCTCCTTGCTGCTCTCCTGGGCAACGTAGGAGACACATAACAGCCTGTAATGAAGCATTAAGCAGCAGCAGTTTTGTTTCTGATAGGATTGGAAATGATAAGGCAGAGAGGCATGGCTGGACGGGGGGAGCGGTCCCTGGCTCAGCAGCCACATACCAGCAACTGCTACAGGGAACATCAAGGCTGAAATTTCTCCCACTGCCCACAAAAGAGGTCTCAGCAGGATGACTGCCTTGCTGCATTTGCTCCCTCAGCCCAAGGATGGGATGCCTGCGGGGATAGAAATAGCACAGGCACAAGCTGTTGCTGGAGGTCACTCACTGCAGTGGATGCTGTCAGAGACGCATCCTACAACATCCCTCAGGATGCTGGCATAGCCTGGGGCTGAAGCATCGCCCCAGGCTAGGTTGGGATGTGAATCAAAATATTTTCCTGCCCTCAGGGTTTGACACAGGGTAGGGCACAGTGGGGTGGTGGCCCCACTGGAGGGGATATTTAGGAAAGGAGGAACGCAATGTCTCAGCAGGGGAAGGAGAAGGAACAGTATGGCAGGGGCAGAGATGGATGGTCCTGGTGCCAGGTGATTCACCTTCAGCCAACCATTGCCAGCCAAGCTCCTTGCAGGGACACCTGGAGGCACCTTTTGCAGCTGAGGGGACCCTCACAGTGGGATGGAACAAACCCTAACCCATGTCTCCACTGCAGGGAACACCACACATCTGGCCATGCCAAAGGGGTTCACATGCTCTTGTCTGCTTTGCTTCCAAAGGAAACACAACGGCATCATTGTTTTCACTGCTGGTGTTTATAAGGGAAGGGCCAAGTTTCCAGGGTTTTCCCTTTAGGAGCTCCCTTTGATTTAATTAAAACACACATCTCTTAAAACCACTGAAATCCCAAACCCAAGTGTTTAATTCTCTAATTTTCCAATTCATTAAAAATGCTCATCTGATTGATTTCTGGAGCATTTTCCCAAAGTTGCCAGTGAACCATAAAATCCAGCTGTTCCACCTTTTCTCCTGACAGAAAATCCCTCAGGAATTCCTCCCCAAAATTACTGCAGCGAGGGTGCCCACCAGCTCCTTATCCACATGCCAGCCTTTAGGCAGCAGCAAACAAATGCACTGCAGTGTTGTGCTGCCTTATTGTAAGCCAACAACATCCATGCTTCTTTTCATGGTATCGTGCTGCGTTTCAGTGTTTGTGAGCTACTGGACAACTTGCACCACTGCACCTAAGCCTGAAGTCACAGCATCCCCATGGCCTGCAGCATCTGACCTTGAGGCTAAGCCCTCTCCTCTCAGCTGCGCAGAAATGCCATTGAGACCTTAGCCCTGCAGAGACCTGAGTTTGGAGCAATGTAGCTATAGTAACAAACCACTTGGGTCTAGGAGGAAATGATGGACAGATTTCTGCCTGGCAGGGGGAGAGATGGTGGTACACTGCCTCCTGTGAAAACGCAGCTGGGAGAGGGACATGGAAGGTGCTTCCCAGGGAGGGTGAGCTTTGGGGATACCCTCTTGCATAGAGCATGCACCTTCTTCTAAATCGGGAACGTGGCTGCACAGCCAGCATTGGGCTCTGCTCAGCATGTATGGCATGCTGGGGAAAGACAAACACAGTGGGGATGATCGATGCAATGGCCCGTGCCTATGGTGCATACATGGTGCACAACTTCCAATCGCTTCCCTGAGGTCCTCAGGGCAGGGGGAAGGTAGCCAAACTCTCTCCATGGCACCTCCCTGAAATTTGCCTGACAACAAGTTCTCAGGGATTAGCAGTGGCCATATCCCGGTGAGAACAATATTAAGGGATTATGAGATTAGAAATACCATTTATGCCGAGAGGAATAACTCTAATTCTTATCTGATTGTCTACAGATGTCAGCAATCAAAGTGCCTCTTTCATGCAAAGCAGGGAACACTGGGGAGCGGGAGGTGACTCGGGCTTGGCCCCCCTGAGACAGAGGAGAGCCAGCTCCTCCTGCCAATGCGGATTTAGCTTCCTTCCAGGAGAAAAAATGCTCAGCAGCAGGCTGCATTTACCTCCTTCTGTGTCCCTGCCAAGCTGCCCATTCTGTGCAAGCTCCAGGGGCGGTGACACTGCTCACAAACAATGACAGCTCCACATCCCCAGCTCAGTCACAGGGCATCCCACCCAACCTGCTGCCTCGTGCTAATCCCTCTTGCCTTGTGCTGCATCTTTCTGCATAGCATCCTCTGCTTTGGATAAGGACACAGCACATGGGGTGTGTGGCTTCCAATGGGTGATGCATGAGTCTTCTTACTCCTGGAGAGCTCAAAGAAGAGAGAAACGGCCCCAACCACACTCCGCACTGTGGTGATGCATTCCTGCACCCTCGGGGCTACCTTTGTCCTATCTCACACAGTGATGTGCAGCACCTTCCAAATGTCCCACAGACCAGCTCCAACCACCGAATGCCAGAGTCACATTATCAGGCACCAATCAGCAGGAAAGTGTCCATGAAGCTAAATTTGCAAGACAGGGATACACACTTTCCTTAACTCACAGGCTTGAAGGCCACGGGAGAAAATTAGTTAATCTCACCTGACCTCCTGGGTTGCACAGGCCATTACATCCCGCTGTTACCCCTCCATTGAGCCTAATAACTCATGTTCGACTGAATCATCCTTCAGAGAGGCAGCCAGCCTTGCTCTGCAGATAACAAGCAGCAGAGGAGCCACCACGGCTTTTGGCAGTTTGTTCCAATGCTTAATCATTTTTTCTATTAAAAATATGAGCCTCATTTCTAATTTGAATGTGGCTATGCTCAGCTTCCAGTCATTGGCTCTAGTTATGGCTTTGCTTGCTAGTTTAGTACTCGGTGTCTTCTCCGCTTGGAGGCAATTACCAGCTAGAATCAGGGCATCTTTCCAAATCCTTTTGAAGCCACCAAGCAGACTATTTTGAGTCTTTTTCCTTACAGCAGTTCCCCCTGCACCCTTTGCATCTTTCTGCACTTTCTCTGGTTTTCCTCCTCAAATTACTCACTACAGAATAGAAGAGGATAGTTCAGTTAGAAGGGACCTTCACATATTAGCTAGTGCAACTGCAACAGACTGCAATGATGTCCCAGATCCAATCTGCAACAAGGTAAAATTGCCGCCTCCTCACACACACAAGCAGTGTTTGTTGAAGCTGATTCTACCTTGGCTGTGTACACAGCCTCAGACTGCTCTGTCCCAACTGAATCTCCCAGTTTGTGCTGTCTCTATCCTGTCACCCTTCTGTAAGAGATATCTCCATTGCTGTCTGCAATTTTGCTGTTTTTCATCACAATTAAGCCCTTGGATTCCATTTGCCCCTGACTTTTATCCCCGAAACCCAGGTGCTAGAGATGGGAAGTAAGGGAAGGGAATACAGCAAAGTTACATCTGCACAAACTATAAGTCATAGCAGCTGATGGGCTTCTTCGTGCCAGTGAAGAAGTCCATCACCCTTTTTCTAAGCAGAACTCTGCACAGATGAACACAGCAGTCAGTGGCGGCCCTGGAGAGACTGCAAATGCAGTGCTGCTCAGAGGACAGGACAAAAATCACGCCCACAAACACTGCCTTTTTCGGATAGAAAAGGTGTGTATTGTTTCCTGTACCTGGAGGTGATGAGACTGTTGCTGGTGTGCAGGACAGTCAAGTCTGGTTTGCAAATAAAAATAGCACAGGGGTCTATGGGACTTACTACTGATCTTCACACTCTCTTCTCCAGGAAGAGCACAAGGATCTGATGTGGGACCTTATTTCACCATTTTTGTTTTTCAGTGCAGTAAGTGAGCTGGGTTTACAGAAAGCCCCTCTCTGTGCATCTATCTGCCTGCTGCAGACTAGCAAAAATGACAGGAAGGAGCTCCAATTCAGTAAGAAGCACCAATTCAGTGCTTCTTACCCCAGCTGCAAATTCCTTTTCTGCTTGCACACACTGCATTTTCTTTGCAAAAAAAAAAGCAGTGACGGTGCAGGGGGATGCAGCCTGGAGCAGACCCCCATGACACATACCCTACTCCAGAGTGCTCTGTGTGCTGCAGGTGCTTTCCTTGGGTTGGGGAGCCCCGCATGGGGCTTTGCTCTGAAGTAAAGCTGGAGGAAACCCCACACACCTGTGCCCAGGCTGTTTATGTTGGAGCCCGTGCAGGCTGGATCTGCAGATGATTTGGAGACCTGCCTCTGTGCAAAAGCAGCAGACCAGCAGCTGTGCTGAGAGCCCTGGTGGGCTCCTTCCTGCAGGGAACCTGGCCAGACCGAACACCACCCACACACTTGATAGCACCAGGAAAAGAGTCCAGCCCCTCTCCTTGAGACACTCATGACACCCCACAGACCACTCCACACAAGGCTTCTGCAGTTGTACCAGTGCTGGCACTGTACGAAACATCCCATGCAAATGTGGTGCCCTCCTGTACTGCTACGGGAATACCCAGGGGTCTGAAGGGCAGAGGGGGGATCCTGCTTGGATTGGTGTGATTGGGAATTTCTGTAAAGAGCAGAAGGAGAGCAAAAGTAAAGCTGCAGTTGTGCTCAGCTCCAAACACCCAGGACAAGAAAGGACAGAGAAGATCTGCATTCCCCTGCGTGCAAGTAAGGGAGGAAGAGGAGGAAGAAGTTAAAGGAAGAAGCTTTTGCAGAAAGCAAATGCACCTGGATGGAGAACTGGGAAAGTCAGAGATGGAGGGGTGAGTGGCTGTGGCAAGGAAAATACAATGGGCGGTGATTCTGGGTACAGCTAGCTGCGTCTCTCTCCTCACCCTGTACACCTGAGCTCAGCAGTACAAGAAATCAAGCATCCCCTACAGATGCTGCTCACTCTATCCCCTGTATCTCTGGGCTAGGACACATGGCTCCTTGGCATGCAAATGACTGCTGAATCCAGTAGCCAGTGGGCCAGCGAGAGGGGCAAACATCACTGTGGTATTCACAGGCTGTGCAAGGCTCCCGTCGGTGCAGAGGAGATCATTCTGGAGAGAAAACAAGCAGCCGTCACCGCAGGGACGGTATCATAAACCATTTTAATATGGCATTTTGCTCCCCCCTTCGCACAGTCCCAAATCGAGCAAACACAGTCTTGTTTAGTTGGCAGGGAATGATAAAGACCCCCAGGGAGCAGGGGAGGGGGAGAAAAGGGACATCTGTTTAGAGCATTTCTACTGCGCGGCTCTCCCAGGCTATTTCTATCTCTTCTTGTCAAAATTTATCAACTGCGTAATTGTTTAAACAGCATTAAAGTGCTTTGAGCAAGAGCAACTGGAAATTGTCCTGCAGTTGCCTCTGGTACCGATGCTGACAGCTCGGGAGGGGACAGGGAGCAAAGGGATCCATCGGGCATGGGAACCCTCTGACTCCTTTTCCGGGGGGGAACACCACCCTGTCCTGCAAACAGCAGGAAAATAATCTCGCTTCACTCCCTGCTCTACTTTCCAGACCCACAACTTTCCTACCCCTCCTTCTTTCCCCTTCCTGACCATGCAGACCTGCTGTTAGCACACATTTAGATCTTTTAAATTATTCACAGCGGGCGCACCGGCTTGGGAAACCATCACTAATGACAATGTCTTTCACGCGGAAGTACATCGGATGCTGGAACCAGACTGCTGCCCGGGTGCCGTCACTGGGGATGGAGGGATGGAGAAGCACCAAGAGATGGGAAAAATAAGGGTTTACTGTCACCTTCTTTCCTTTGGAATCTGTTTGGTAGTGTGGTCATCAAGCTCTGGGGAAGGCAGGGGTCCCCACTGTGGGGTCTCAGCACCATGGGTCCCTGCAGACGTGTCCTACAGCTCAGAGACCGCATCCCGGCCCTTCCCCTCCATCACCTCCCAGAGCTGAGGACCCACCACGAGCAGGCAGCAGGAAGCTTGCACTAAATATTTTGACAAGGGGCACTTAGGAGAGGCCAAGACGAAATCCTTCCTGGTGTAAGCAGAGCCCAGTGCCGCCAGCGCGTGTCCCCAGAACGCATAGCCCCGGCCTGCAGCCGCTGTCCCCTGGCCAAGGAGAGAGAGGCTCTGTTCCTCCGGCACCGCACGTCCCTCATTCCTGGCACTGAGGAATAGGGGCTTCAGGAAGCTGTTTAGACTGGACTTGGGCTTTGCTAATTAGCAAGCTGATTTTGTCATGTTAACAAGGAATAAACAAACCTCAGAAGCGCGGAGGAGGCTGTAACATGGGACACTGGCATGGCACAGTCCCCAGAACCCAGCTGTGCCATATGGGGATGGTGCCTCAAAGCTCTTCTTCCTCTTCTCCTCTCACCCCATCCCAGGGAAAAGGATGTGCTGGGAGGGAGAAGCAGTCTGTGAGCAGATGGCAGCAAGCAGAGGGTGGGCACTGGAACATCCATTGTTGACATGATCCAGTGAGAGGAGCTCCCAGGAGAAGCGGTGGCTTCTCTGTGACCTTGTGCCATGGGATGCTCCTGCATGACTCAGGCTCAGCGAGCAGCCCTCCATCACCACCAAGCTGCCATGAGCTCATGGGTCCCTACAGTCAAGCATGGGGCCAGGTCCCTTCAGATCATGGGGACCCAGGATCCCGCATGTGCTGACCTCCTCCCTGCTCTGGGGCAGACCTACAAGTGCTGCAAGTCCATGCCGCAGCACCTAATAAATGCCACGTGCCGCTGAGCCCCTCCGCCCCCAGCTCCCATGAGTGCAGGGGGGCCGCCGTGTTGGGAGAGGGGATATTTTTATTGTTTCTGACACCGGCTGCCCCAGATTATCATATTTTATGCGGCGAGCCAAGGAAGCATCACTCTGCTATGCTGCAGCTGGGCAGGCTGCCGAGCACGGCGCAGGGAAGGATGGGAGAAGGCAGTGGAGTGCGGGTGTGTGCAATGCATGGGTGTGAGCATGCAAATGTACATATGTGTGCGCACTGGGCCTGAGGGCACAGCTTCATCCATCCTCTCCCATGTGGCCAGAGGAGAGAGATTGCCTGCTGCCATTGAAAGTGTTTTGTTTTTCTAGCCCAGCTTCTAATCCAATTAGCACTAATTGCATTTGAGAGCATAGCTGGGCTTTTTGGGGGGAGTATTTTTTGACCTGCTGCTTAAAAAGCTGGGATGATGACTTGAATATCGTAACCAACTTGTCTTTGGGCCAAGACCCAAAATCAGGGCACAAGCAGCAAAGCTCCTCCACTTAGTTTTTCCAGCCATGAGCAAACAGCAAAGCAGGGCATGCAGACAGCCTGTATGGCTCATGAAATGAAGCTCCACTTCTACACTTCTGCTGATCAGCCTCATGTGTTATCATGGAATCCCAGAATCAGAGAATGGATTGGGTTGGAACGGACCTTAAAACCCTCCCAGCCCCAGCTCCTGCTGTGGGCTGGTTGCCTCCCATCAGATGAGGCAGCCCAGGACTCCATTGAGAGGGGGAGCTTGAATGCTTCCAGGGATGTGGCAATAACCCTTTGCTTACCTGTGCACCTCCACTGCAACAGACTTTTACAGAAAAACACACAGCCATAGTGCTGACAGATTCTGGGTGCATCTTCTGATGCTGGAACATCAGCAGCCACATGCTTTGATTTATTAGCGCTATACTCAATGTGGTTTAGCTCCAGGTCGATGCATCTCTGCCTGGGTGCAGCCAACTGAGTGCTGCTCTCAAGGGGCAGAAGAGATGTGGGTACCCAGTTTGGAAGGAGAGAAGGACACAGTACTGGTGCTGCCAGCTGGCCCTCGTACCCGGCAGCAGCCACTGCCATATTAAACTTGCTGCTCTTGAAATAGCCTCAAGTTTACATGGCCACGGGAAAGGATTGGCCAAACTCATGGGGGAAAAATCCATCAAAAAGGCTTTTAGACAAAAACAATCCCTATATCACAGATCGCTGGACATGAGGAGGAAAATATTTGCACACACTGACCCTACACCAGCGGGAGCACCAGACTAACTCCATGCACCTTCACACCGGTGGCTGAGGGCGTGGGTGCACAATCAGTGCAATTTTTCACTCCAAATCAACCTCCAGAGAAGACTGGGCAGAGAGCCACCTCATGGAGTCAGTGCCCATTGTGGGCTGCTCACACCTGCCTGCTGCTCCGTTCTGAGCTGGGGAAACACAGAGGAACATGTCACACTGTAAGGTTGTTGCCTCCTTTGTTTCTTCATCATGGATGGGTGAAAAAGAAAAAAAAAAACCAAAACGCTACACATACACACAAAAAAGAAGCATACTGCAGTCCGATCCTCCAGTTGCAGCTGGAGCCCAGCTGGGAGGAAAGGGACTTCTAAGGCAGAGAGAAGGGAGGCTCTGATTATTTATTAGTGGCTGATGTTTGATCGCTCGCTAATCAGGACACAGAACACACTCGGGCTCTCTCGGCCTCCCTGCTCACATGTGGTTTCTGTTGCTTTGCCCCGTCCCTCCCTGCCCCCCCCCAACCCATTCTGGTTTTGCTTTGTTTGTTTTTCTGTTAATTTGGTTGTTTTTCCATGTCGTTTTCTGTCAAACCGCATGTTTTTTCCCTTTCTCTTGCCAGCCACTGCAGTGACCGACATGGGAGGAAGCAAGCCAGCCTGGAGCCTGCCCACCTCCCACTCCTGCAGGCAGGATCTGGGCAGGCACGTGGCCTCACATCCCCATCCCACAACCAACATCCCGACTTGCATCCCTGCCATAGGGAATTTGTCAGCAATGGGGTGAGCAGGGCGCTCCAGCATCCCAGGACAGAGGGGCCAGAGGATTGCAGACTCCATCAGGCAGGGCATGGAGACAAGCAGGTTAGATGGGAGAGAAAGGATGGACGCCCACCCGGCTGCTGCCTCCCTCCCCTGTCTGCACACAAGGCCTCCCCACTCCCATGTGCACTCTCCAGCTTCTGGCAGCCTCTCCACCGTGCGTTTCCACTCCTCTCTGGCCCATTAGCAATATTTTTATAACATTCTGTAATGCACGGAGCCGTGTGCCAAACCTCAAGAGCGCATTATTTCCCAACGTCTTTGTTACATCCATCCACGGGCCCTCAGGCCATGCATTTCCAAATGCTGCAGCTCATGGAGGTAGCCGGGAGCTTGGTACCCAGAGCCCTGCAAAGCCCACAGCTCCATTGCCCACTGCTTCCAACCCATGCTCAGACACCCACCAATCTCCAGGCTATGGGGAAGACTATGGGAGATATGCACTGCGGTTGCCCTCCTACGGCTCACCCCACGCTCAGTTGTCACCACTTGATGAAAGGCTGAAAAGCTACACATTGCTGCCCAAAGCCCTCTGGAAGAAGCTGTCCCAGAGAAGTGCCACTGTCCCCTCACATGTTGTGTGCACAGCAGATGGGACTCCCACATATAAACACGGCTTTTGCTCCTTTCTGCTCTTCCAATTGGGCTCTCCATGTCTCAGTCACTCCATCCCTGGACACACACTGCCCGCACCGCCTGTGTGCCAGCATCCCTGTCTCTGCAGCTATGGGACAGGCAGGCTACCTCAAGCCATCTGCACTCCGCTGGGTGCTGCAGAGCTCTCGGCCACACCCCCATGAGTTGGACCTAGATATCAAATCCCATCCTTAAGACCAGATTGTGAAAGCACATTAGTGTGCCACCTTCATGTGCTTTGTGCCTTTTGCCCCACTTGCATTCTGGCCCTTCCAGCATGCAGCTCTCACCCCAGAAGCCCCAGGGTCATCCCAAAGCCACGTCCCACCTGAACTCCCTCATCATCCTGGTTCAGAGCCACTACGTAAAACAGAGCAGCACAGTCCGAAGGCTGATGCTGTAGTTCCCCATCCTTCCTAGCAGATCCCCTTTCAGCACAATCTGATCCCCTTTAGCCATTTCCTAAGCCATGTTCCAATTCCCATACTAATCCACATTTTCTCTGGTTTAACTCATAATTTCCCATGTGGCATCATAACAAAATACTTCACTGAAGTCAAGATAGATTACATCGGCCGCATTTCTGGGCCTAGGAAATCAGTTCCCTTATCAAAGAGAGCTATCAGGTTAATCTGCCATGATGTATTGTTGGCAAGCCTCCGTATTATTTTCTCCCATTTTCCATTTGTCTCCATATCTGTAATTGTGCTTTCTCCTGAGTGCACCCTGTGACACTGAAGTTGGGATTTTTACTTTTCCCAAGCACAGGAGACATGCTGCCTTTCCCTGTATCCCCATTGGGTTCCACCAATGACAGCCTCCGACCTTAATGAACCTGGCTAATGACCATCTTTAGGTTTTCTCCTCCCCTTTTTTCCCAGCATTGCTCAGGACCACATTCTACCTCTGTTACCGCTAAGCTCCCCTCCAGCCTCCCTGCACAGCTCATTTCTCTCCTTGCTCTCTCTTTATTCATATAGCTAACACTGCTTTAATTTTGCTGCTCTGACCTGCTAAAGACATGAAAATGCAGCCACAGGCCTGTTTTCACTTAACTTCCCATCCAATTTAAACAAGTCCAAGATTCTACAAATCACAGGTTCTCCTCTGTGGTCCTTGCAGGCACTCACTCCATATGCCCAGCTGAATGCAGCAAACATCCCCACAATTACAAGCTACCACGGGGATGCTGCAAACCATGTGTATCTCCTCCAAGGATGCTCCCAAACCTGCTCTCCATAGCACTCTGCATACCTTGGGGTACCAACTGGCCCTGGCGAGGGCAGGAAAGGGGAGCAGGGAGGGGCTGGGGGCAGCAGGGGTGCTGGGAAAAGAAACTTCAGAGAGAACATTAAATTAAATCCAGGCAATTAAATTAATTACCGCTAAAAGGGTCTCATCTGATTAGTTCCTTGCATACTTAATTGCATTAGAACACCGGGCACTCATTTATTTATTGCTCGTGGCCCCTGTGGTGTCTGAGTGTGCCCTTTGGCTGCCCAGTGCCCAGCAGGGCCAGGAGTGGGCAGCAGACAGGAACAAATCGTAATTGGAAACAGTGGGATTTCAGCTGTAATGCTGTGAAGTTCCCCTGGGTCCCAGAGCGGAGTGAGAGGGCTTACTATTAGCTGAGGCGCTGAGCAGAGGTAAGAGTCATTGCAGAGTCTCAGTGATGCCACAGCTACAGAGATGTTTGGAGACAATGTTCCCCTCGTTAGGTCTACATTTGGGCTGCAGGCCCTGCTTGGAATACCAGGTGTTGCTGGCACCCTGACCAATAGTCCTGGACCACCGCCTCAGCCCCGTAACATGGTCAAGAGGTCTCTGGCCACGCACTTGCCTGCTACATGCTATTAATTACCATCCTCTCTGCTTCCACTTGCCCACTTGCCTGCTTCTTTCTTTGATGTCCAGCTCCTTCCAGCATCCTTAGACTGTGTGCCAGCATCCCTCCCATTAGACACCAGTACCACAAGGTCAGCACCATGCAGCATTCCCAAAACTTGGACCTACTAACACAAAGGGCCATTTTTGCCCAATTTGCAGGGCTTACGCATGATACATGTAACTCTTCTGCCTGGCCCATGTGGCAGAGATGGCAGAGATGCACCTGCAAGGTGCTAAAGAAGAAATCGCCCGCCCATGGGAACAGCCACCTACAAAGCATATATTTGGGGTCTTACAACTGGTACCTTTCAGCATCCTCTACAGCAGCCTCCACCCTGCCACCAGACATGCCAAACACTGCTCCCAGGTATCGCCAGCTCTCAGTTGCAACTGCGAAAACCACAGCTGCTATCAGCTGTACAAACACTGCAGCCTGCAAAACACACAGCTGCTGTCAGCTATCAGCTATCAGCATGGTGTGAAATACAGCACAGCTCTTATCTCCTGCAGTGAGATCTGTGAATCAGCACATCTCCCACTTAAAATATGCAAAATCCTGTGAAACATGCAGCTGTCCCCCACCACAGCCATGTACAGACCCTTTCCACCCTCAGACAATGCTCCTTCTGCTGTACCATGGCACTGGGCTGGCTGGTGAAGCAGCATCCCTCCCAAAATTATTCCATGGGCATCATTATCAGCTTTGACTCAAAGTCTGGAGCAGGAGAGGCTGATTCCAGCATCCTGCTGTTATGATTCATACACCACTGGTAGGCTGTGTTGCAGGGTGCAGCAGAAAACCATATACATGGACAGTATTGGGATTGGCGCGAATGGAGGGTGCAGTGAGGGGTCAGTGTAGGAGCCAGTGGTGTGGCTGTGTCCCCTGTTCCCCACAACGTCACACAGCAGCGTGCTCACCTCCCACCCTAAGGAAGGTCTGGTACTTGAGATGCCAGGAGGAGCCCTCGTAGCATGAGTACTGGCCGTTCTGAGTCAGGTCCACTTTCTTCAGGATCAGGTACGACCCGTTCAGGTGGGAGTCATCAATGTCAGTGCCATTGACTGTCCAGGTCACAGCTGCATCCCAGTCCATGGAGCCACACTTCATGGTCACGTCGGCACCTACCCGCTCATACTGGATGTGGATGTCTGTGGAGGAGAAAAGCAGGTGAGATCAGAGCCTGTGGGCTACCTTGGAAACAGGATCTTACCATGACGAGTAAGCATGGGAAGGACAGGAGCATGAGCTGACACAATGGTCAGGGAAGTTCACATTCTCCCTCTGGTCCGGATAATAATTTATTTTGACCTTACACCAGAGTACTGGAGTGAATCAGCTGGTAAGGACCAATGAACTGGGACTCAAGGATCACATCTATCTCACAGAATCACACAATGGTTAAAGTTGGGAAAGATCTCTCAGATGACTTAGTTCAACCCATTACCACCATGTCCACTAACCATGACCCTCAGCGACATATTTACACAGTTCCTGAACACATCCAGGGTCAGTGACTCCATCACCTCCCAGGACCGCCTGCTGCAATTCATCACAAAACTTTTGAGAAGAAATTTTCCTAGTATGCAACCTGAACCTCATCTGGCACAACTGAAGGCCAATCCCCTTCATCTTATCACTGTTACCTGGGAGAAGAGGCTGACCCCACTTTGCCACAGCCTCCTTTCAGGGAGTTGCAGAGAGTGATAAGGTCTTCCCTGAACCTCCTCTTCTCCAGACTGAACAATATCAGCTCCCTCAGCTGTTCCTCATAAGACCTGTGCTCCAAACCCTTCTTTGGATAGGCTCCAGAGCCTCAAAGTCATTCTTATACTG
Source organism: Centrocercus urophasianus (assembly GCF_019232065.1). NCBI lineage: Eukaryota > Metazoa > Chordata > Aves > Galliformes > Phasianidae > Centrocercus > Centrocercus urophasianus. Next base: position 798,392 of record NW_024885421.1, read on the forward strand.
AGAGATCTAAAGCCAAATGCAGTACTCAAGGTGTGGTCTCATCAGTGCTGAGGATCATAGGATGCTTTCCTCCCATCTCTACTTTGGAGAGGGCACAACAGGGCCACCTGTATGGCTCACTGGCCAAATGACCCACAGCACATCCAGCTGTTTGTGTCAACAAGTCATTGACACTCCTGCACCCTCTTATCTCACTGCAAGACACAGACCAAATGCACACATCAGAAATTCCCAGGGGAGAGAGGTGACAGAGCCCCAAGACTTGTCATTAGCAAGCTTTGAGTTATTTACTAGCAGAAGTGGGAAGTGGGATGCTGCCTTCAGTTCCTGGCCTAGCAAATGAGGTGGGAGGATTTCAGTTTACCTGTGCCATGCCTTGGAAGGAGGCAGCTGCTTGGCACATGTTATGCTGTTTATCTCCCTGCCTCTTCTTTTTTTTTTTCTCTCTCTACAATAACACGATGCCTTGCTGAGCTGTTTGATTTAGCATCTCATGAGTGTAGCAACACAGCTCATTGGGCACCAGCTGCCTAATTGAATTTTCTCAGGTTTCTGGACAGGAGTTCGAGCCGACATTCATTAATGATACTTGGCAATTGAATCTTTCCTATGCTGCTACACCGGTTGTTCTCTAAGCTGTATGTGGCAACAATGAAAACATTTTTGTGAATGTATCATATGGGATGAAGCAGGATGGGAATTGAGCAGGATGTGAACATCTCCTTCCAGGTTTCATCAGTTTGTTCAGATCTCAAAATAGTCCTGGGTTTCCAAATCACTTTTGACAAGGTGCCCCACTCAGGCTCCCTGGGAAACCGAGTATCCCTGAACTCAAGGAGAGTCCTCACAAGGATTTATTGCAGCTAAAGGTCAGGAGACCAAAGGTGAGAAGAAGCGGTCAGGCTTGGCCGAGGAAGACGTCACCAGTGAGCTGTGACAGAGCTCAGAGCAGGACCCGGGCTGCCCAGCTCACTCATAACTCATGGGCCAAGGCAGTGTGAGCAGACAGTTGAGGCTGTCAGGGCAGCAAAGTTAAAGCTGGGGGAAAAAGCATCCCAAGGGGCATCACAGTATGCGTTGTGTCGATGAACGCACAAGGAAGCAGATGTTCCCGCCCAGTCATGGCTCCAAATTAGCTTCAGCAGCCTCCATGGAAACGTATCTTGGAGTGATCGCGTTCCTGACAACATCAGCTCAGTGGCAATCAAAGACGCAAATGCAATGTTAAGAATTATTAAGAACGGGATTGAGAATGGGAAGTAGTGTACCATAGAAGCAGCACACAAATCTGAGCCTGCACCATTAAGATGAAAATGGAGAAAGAGGAAGGAAATGTGAGAGAACAAAGGTTGAAAGCAACCTCTGTTTAAGGGATGGCTTGACAGACTCAATCTCTTCATCCCTGCAATCAGGGTTGGAGGCGTGATAGACACCTGAGTGACACTGAATGACATGAGGAGGATGAATAGAGAAGGACCGCCGGCTCTTTCTCCTAATAAGATAATTAAGGGGCAGCAAATTAAAGTAAGAAAGAGATTTTTTTCACACAAGGCGCGATTAAATTAGAGAAACCCACATCCATCTGTTGCTATGAATGTCAAAATTGAGGGGAAAACAGCGATTAAATGAATCCATAGCAGAGGACTCCACCCGCGGTGGAGATGCACCAGTGAGGCTGATGGTAGCTAACAGTGGGGAGGGATGAGAGAAGCACTCCAGCACTTGTCCTACTCCTTTCTCTCCAGATATCAGCTCTTGTGTCCTGCTGGCAGGTGGAACAGGGGCTACACAGACCTGTAGTTTGTTTCGAGCACCTTAAAAAGCATACTGATAGGCAGAAAGAAGGAAAAACATCCCAGCCAAGGAGACTATAGGAGATTGTGTGAGGAGCAATATCTGGAATGGGCACAGAAAAATGGGCTGATTGACAGAAGCGTGGAAGGAGATGGATGGGTGGGCTGATGAACGAGTGTGTGCTTGCAGACAGATGAATAGCTGGCTGGATGGGCGCAGCTGGGATGGAGGGAAGCGTATGAAGAAGAAATGATGGATGACTCTGTAAGTGGATGGATGGATAAGCGTATGTGGGGATGCAGAGATGTAAGAGGATTGAGGTCTAAGCATGTAAGCATCTGGCTGGCTGGCTGTGTGTGAGGATGGAGGGGTGAATGGACAGATGGGTGGGTGAATGCTTGGGTGGGCGGTTGGAAGGAGGGAGAAAAGAATCAATGAACGGCAGTGGGTGTGGGTGTATGGCTGGCTGTTTAAATGGCTGGGTAGATGGATGGATGGACAGATGACTAGGCAGATGGGCAGATGCATATAGATCACAGACCTCCAGCATGAGGTCTTACTCAGTTTCTCCTCTATTATTTTCTTATGCACAAAGAAAAGACATTTTGCTTTCCCCTTTCCTGCTGGCTCACAAAAGGCCATTAGTTCTTCTGTCCTCACACCCAGAGACCTGCTGGGCAGAGGCAGATGCTGAGAGATGCAGCATCACCCACCAGCCCTACAGGAAGAAAAGCTCATTGTAGCAATGGGCCAACAAAGCTGCCTAACTGGTGCCTAGGAGAAAGAGTTGGGTCAGAATAAAGCCCTGGGGTTCCCAGCCCTGCTTCTTGGGACAGTGAATGAGCACTTGTCTGCAGATGGGGATGTCAGGACTAGGCTGGGAAGGGGGGTAAATGCAACTTGAATTATTTCCTATTTGTTCTTAAACACAGCACAAACACGCTGGCATGCATTCAGAAAGGCTGGGGGAGCCTTTCCTGGAACAAAGGTCTTTGAAAGCAACACTCCCTCCCAGGGCAATGATTTAAGGCTCCTGACGAAGAAGAAATCCAAAGCACAGTAACAGAGGCAGTTCTCTCAGACAGGTTTACAGAGCTGCTCATTGGAGCTGATCCAGGCCCCGAGATCCCTCCTGTCCCAGCCCACCCAGCCTCATCACCATGCGTGACACCCTGCTGGCAAGTATCACCTCCTTTTTTCTGTCTTGTGCTGCAGACATCAGTACTGTTTTTGGATGAGAACAGTGAGGGCAATCAGAGCCTTTCCAGGGAGACTCCAATTCCTAGGAGGCTAGGCATGGGCAGGATCCCACCTGAGGGATCCAAAGCATTTTTTTGGGACAGACACAAGTGTTCTGCACTCACTGCACTCTTTTGTGCATGGTCTTTGGCTCTGGCCCTGTGGATGGGAAAACTGAGGCAGTGAGAGAAGGACATGTCCACGTACGTAAGATGTGGAGAACTTCTGCAGTGGGATGGAAAAACACATCTGCGCCTTAGGACAGAGGTATCTATCCTAAGGTGTCTATCACTCCATTAGCCTACGTACCTCCCATCCAGAGCTGTGTGCAAGCCGTGAGTAATAATCCGAGTGGATAATTAGATCTCTGTGTATGTATTCATAAATTATACATTTAATATTTACAAGGTGCTTGGGGTATGCTGAGAGCTTTCCAAGCAGATGAAGCAGCAACTTCCCACTGTAAATGAGACCAGTAAAACAACGGGATCAGTGGGATGTCTCTGGCTTCCAGTGGTCTTTGGATGTGCAGTGGCACAACCCTGTGCCCTCTCTCTTGGTCCAGCACCTTGTTGGCTAGTCAGCATATCACCAACTATGCTCAGGGATGCAGGTGGCTCTGCTCCAATCTGCAGCTTCATGGCCCCTTCCTGTCGTGATGAAACATCCACCTGCACTGGAAAGGGTTTCCCTACACCACCTCCCCAAAGCACATCCTACCCTCATCTCCTCACACCTGTTCCCTTCGGTGCTGCTTGGTCTTTGCACAGCTCTCATTGCCAGCAGAAACCTTCCCTGCCAAAGGAAGGAATTTCATGCTTAAGGAGGCAGTTCTTCCACTAGTGATTTAAAACTAAATACATCTTTGTAAGGAAACAGGCATAATTAAGTGTCATTGATGTAGCCAAAGATATGGACCGTTCCAAGTTAATTTTGTCCATTAATGAAGAATTGCAGCAAGCAGAATCCGCATTTGTTTGCTCTACTTCGGTAAATCCCTGGAGTCAGCAGCTTTGCTTTCTTGACAAGAAAAAATAATTAGCAAGAAACTTTAATTAAGAGATAACAGATGGGTGCTAAAGGACTTGTACTCAATCACTTCTCGATAGCCTGGAAGCAGATCTCTGGAAGCAGGTTTGCTTTAGGGGCACTGCAAATGAGCCATTTTCCCTCTCCTTCCACCATGGTCAGCTCCAGCACCCTGATCTCACTGAGGATGTCCCTGTTCACTGCAGGCAAGTTGGATCAGATGGCCTTTAAACGTCCTTTCTAACTCAAGCAACCCTACAATTCCACAACTCTCCTTAGATGCCCCATCTCTTCTGCCCAAGCTCTGTGATTACGAGCATTCTCTTTGCCAGGAGGGGTTGAGCAATGCCTCTCCTTCCATCCTAAGGCAAAGGGAAGGCTGGGCTGTTCCTTGCAGGTTCAGGTTCCTTGGCCCAGTATGCAGGGTTACACAGAAAGGAAGGGCTCAGAGGGCTAGAGGGGGACAAATGGCAATCAGGGCAACAAGTGCATGGTAAAGAAATCCCACTGGCAGTACTAAAGCTGCGTGTGCTTGAGCTCTCCCACTCCGTGGCCAGGTGACAGGAGTTAGTGCGGCCGATGAATTACAGGCTTGTTTTCTGCTTCTGCTTTTTCCTGCCAACAGGACAAATAACTTAGGCCACAAAAGAGTGCTTAGATCAGGCTTTTCAACGCCATTTAAAAGGAAATCAATAGGATTCAGAATTAGGTGCCCAAATCACAGCCGTAAACAGAAGAAAAGCCCATTGTGGTTCAGCAATAGCACAAAGACGCCTGTATTTACCACACACAGGGAAGAGGAAGAGGCAGATAGAGATGTTGGGCACCCAGGAGCTGCCTACAGAGCCTCCCCGTATCTCCTAGTTGCACCCACTCTTGAGCAGCGGTCTCCCTTGGAGCACAAACATTGGGGCAGCCACACTCCTGCCCTGTCCCGCTGCGGGCTGTGCTCTGCACCAGGCACTATGCTAGAGGGTTGTTTTATCTTTTATTAGCACGGAATTATGGAAGTCTGAGGCGTAAAAGACCTGTTGGGTCCCACTCTGTCCATCCTCCTTCTGCCAAGACAGTATTGGTCCCTGCAGCATATTTACTATTTCTCCGGTCTAATTTTACATACTGTACAATCTGCACAGTGCCAAGTTACGATCCCTGTGTGAGAAGCAGCGCTCTCAATTTCCAGGCTCTTGGGTGTGTAAAATCACAACCGTGATGTTAAATTAACTTTTTTTTTTTTTTCTTTTTTTGCATTTAATCATTTAATAGCTCTAAAATTCAGCCCCTCAGGATCTCTCTGTCTGTCCGTTGGCTTGGCTTGCGCCTGCTGTAGGCCAGTGGCTCATCGCTGCCTGATGCAATGCTCACACCCCTGGGTGGATCAGCAGCAGCTGGGCTTGAAGCTGGAGCCGCTGCAACTTAACTTGTGAACTTCTGCATCCTGAGCTGGAAAAAAACTCCTCTGTGGCCTCAACCACAGGTATGGGAGGCTCGGCCCCGCAGGGATGAGGCACGAGGCCAGGAGTGTGATGAGTGACAGCATCGGTGGACAACAGAAGGACAACTGACGTCATCTACCCAGGCTTGTGCAAGGCATTTTACATGGTCCCACACCACATCCTTATCTCTAAATTGGAAACAGACGGATTTGAAGGGTGTACTACTGGGTGGGCAAGGAACTGATTGGGTGACTGCAGCCAGAGGGTTGTAGTCAACAGCTCTATGTCCTTGTGGAGTCACGTCACTGGAGGACTGACATTTTACACAGATTAACAGTGATAGGACAAGGGGGAACAGCTTTAAACAAAAAGAGGGAAGATTTAGGTTAGATATTCAGAAGAAATTCCTCACTCAGAGGGCAGTGAGGCCCTGGCACTGCTGCCAATGAGAGCTGTGCTGCCCCATCCCTGGAGGTGCTTAAGGCTGGGTTGGTTGGAGCCCCGGGCAGCTGAGCTGGTGGGGGCAACCAGCCCATGGCAGGGGGTGGAACTTGATGATCTCTAAGGTCCCTTCCAACTGAAGCTACTGTACTATTCTATGATTCTATTACTCAAAAATATGATGTCCTGTGCCTGAGAATGCCCAGGAGAAATGCTAACACTTCTTTCTACACCCATAAACACCCAGAGGTGAGACCCCAGGATGTGTTTCTAACCAATGGAGGGATTTCTTCCCCCTGCATCAGCCCCATGATTCAGTTTCCTCTTGAACAGAGGAACTGACATTATCACCATCCCTGGAGGTGTTCAAGAAATGTGGAGATGTAGCTCTGAGGGACATGATTAGTGAGCATGGTGGGAGTGGGCTGACAGTTGGACTAGATAACCATCTTCTTCAATCTTAAAGATTCCGTGATTCGATGCTGCCAGCACAGGAAGCACACATGAGGAAGTAAAGATACAATGGGAAGCGTTTTCTCAACTCTCTTCCTATTTCTTCATCAGTCATTTCTCCGAGCAACACTTGTACTCCTGTAGCCTAGATTATTTCAAAGCAATATTAATAATAAAGCAACAATCTACTCTGCCCACGAGGGGCTGTATTAACAATTAAGCCAAGGTCTCAGGATCTTCTTGTGTAATAAGAAGATATTACATTTGCATTTCATGCCTTTCACTCCAAAGGGTGCTCAAGCAAAGCCAAGCCTGGAAGTGATGACCAGTGCTGAGCCATGCACAACTGGGAAGCTGCATCCTGACAGACACATGAAGCATCTTCTGGGTGCAGACAGATACTAGACCCATAGCCTGCCAGAAAGAGCTATGCGGACATGAGAGAGATAAAGGGAGATTGCAAGTGCCAGCTGCTTTGTAGCTAGCAGGTAGAGAATTTACAGGTTGACTCACGCAGAGGTGCAAACATAACATTTCAATCATCTTTTCAAAAAAAGGGGGGGAAAAAGCCAAAATACTCCCCATTACACCGATAAGCGTTTCAAAGCAGACCCAGCAGCTGACTGGTGGCAGAGACCCGCATCCATCGCACAGAGCCCAAGCAGCTGAGCATGATTTCTCTTTGATGCTACCTGCTTCTCCACTTCTGGAAGAACCTGCTGTCTGAGCAGCCTTTCCTCTCCTCTGCTCACCACTGTTCCCTCTCTGTACAGACATTACTACAGCCCCTCAGACTAATCCCTTTGAAGAGAAACATGTTGCTGCTCTCAGGATGTTCCTCCTGACCTCCAGTTAGTGATGCTGCAGCTTCACAGAGGTCTCCGTTTGCAGGGTTTTTTATTCCCTTTATGTTGTTATTTCTGCTTTTTTATATAGATATATTTGTATGCGTGTGGTTGGTTTTCTGGTTTGTTTTTTTTTAGCTTCTTTCTGTTTTCCCCCTTCTGTGTTTGGGATGATGAGAAAGCATTAGTTCGGCTGCAGATATTTGCTCTATGTGACTTCAGTGAACTGCTCCTTTTTTCCCTACATTTCAACACTTAGAAGCATCAAGTGTCAAGCAAAACAAATACCAAAATGCCAACATGATCAGTGAGTGAAACAAAAGCACATGTCCAGATCTCCGGAGAGCTCCTTGAAGTGGTGAAAGACTTTAGGGAAGCATTTTCTGCAAGGGTATACACCAGCTCCAGGAGGAAGAGTGCAGCCCTTATCTGATGGCACTCCTGAATTACAGCCACCATTAGTACAAGAGATACTTGAATTCTGGATTTTCTACAAAACGTTTTGAATTCAGGTTCTGAAGCATTTTAAGGGCTTGAGAAAATATCCTTGGCTCCCAGTCAGCAAAGCACTTAGGCGAGCTCTTAACTTTCAGCATGTGTTTAAGTACCTTGCTGACTTGGGGCTTTTAACCCCAGCAAAAAGAAAGCAAGCAGGGGAGAAAAGCCAAAGGAGAAGTTCGTGTCTGCTTGTGGAAATCTCCAGACAAGCCGAAAAAATACGGGAATCTCTTCTGGAAAGTAGGAAAACAAATAATAATAATGACATGCTTTAAAATTAAACACTAGGGGAAGCTTTCTGAGTGGAAAAGGACTCCTAGAACAAATGGAGCGTTTCGCCGTAGCCTAGCGCTGACTTTGCATGCTTCTTCAGCACGCCGAAATTATTTATTGCTTAAAAAAATAGTTTGGAAGAGGGAGGGGGAAGCTAAACGTAATGGGGGAGAGAAAAATGTTGGCTGAAGCAGTGAAAAAACATCTCTGAAATGAGTCGGCTGTGGGAGGCTGCTGTCAGGGGAAGGGGAAAGGAGGGAAGAGGCAACAGGCAGTGATGGAAGAGCCCTAAGCAAGAGCTGTGTGCATCCCTGCTGCTCGGGCTCCTGGGGAGGGAGGATCTGAGAGAGCCCAAAAGGAGAGAAAGGGCACAGGGAGGCAGCGACTCTGCCTTCAATCAATGCAAATCTATGCGTGTGCAGTCAGAAAGTGGCTTTTTCCCTACCTCATGCTGGAGGCCATGAATAGAAAACAATCTTTTCAACTCTGCCGGTCACCCCCCCTTCTCTATCGGTCACAGCGGCACTGGGCTCTACGCCTGTTTATTTTCTAAAGCAAAGCAAAAACAGGCCGGGAGCTGGGGCTGGCTGCAGCCCACACAGGACGGTGGGGCTGGAGGGATGCGCTCAAAGCACTGACAGCACCCATCAGCCCTGGGGATGCTACGGGGAGGTTTGGGATAAGGCTGAGGTGCAGCTTTGGTGCAAAAGCATCAACTTCCAAAAAGTCTCCAAAGTGGAAAAAAAATAAAAAAAAAAAAGAAAAAAGAAAAAAGCAGCAATGAACCCCAGAAAGCTTGGGTTCCTTCAGAGTGAAACCCAAAGGGTTTTGCGTCTTTTAAACAGACTGTTATATTGTAGAAGGGCTTTACAACCCTTCTGTGCAGAAGAGGTGTCAATTAAAACCATTTTTGAAAAATACCAAAAAGATACACTGCAGCCTCTTTCCACCTCTGTTTTTCTCCCCTTTTTCTTCTGATGAAGAAATATGGATTTATGAAACATGAGGATGCTGACAGGACTTCATTTTCCAGCGGAAAACGATTCCCTGGAGGATCTCCTCAGCAGCTCTGGGACGTGCAGCAGCAGACAGAGCTCCAGAGGGCTCTGCTGCCAGAGGCTCTTCCCCACTGCTCAGGCAGCAGACCCATGGGACGGGCAGGCAGCGAGAGGTGCCTTAGTGAGTTGACAATTCAGAGAGGAAACAAACAGAGGCAGTGTCTTACAAATGGGAGCCCAAGTCCTGAAATGAACTGAAGCGACTGGCCCAAGTGTTTTTTCCTTTTCTCCCATGGCCCTGTGGCACCTAGCACATCAGGCTGCCCAGCTCCAGCTGTGCAAGAGACAGAGGAATTCAGTCCAAACCTGTCCCCAGCATCACGTACCTGCTGATCTGCAGGAACATGAAGAGTCACACAACACATTCACAGAATCATAGAATCTTAGAGGTTGAAAAGGTCCTCTGGAGATCAAGTCCAAAGTCCTGCTAAAGCAGGTACCCTACAGAGAGGTGCAGAGGAGTGTCCAGGTGGGCACTGAGCATCTGCAGAGAAGATGACCACAACCTCTCTGCACAGCCTGTTCCTGAGCTCTGTCATCCTCGCAGTAAAGAAGCTCTCTCTCGTGTTCACATGGAACTTCCTTTGTTCCTATGCTCAAAATTCTGCCATATGTGCCTTCTTTCTTTCTTGGTTATTCTCATTGTATGGTCCTCACATTGAAGCTGTGATTTAGGGCAGGATAAACACCGGGACAGCATTAAATCCACCACCTGAATCCTGAAATATTCCTCCAGGGTCTGCATCTGAATGTCCTATTCGTGGATTGATAGGATGCCCACACCCAAGGCTCTCCACTCTCCAGGGCTCACACACTCTCCAGGGCTGCCGAGAATGTAATTGCAAAAGTAAGGAGATAATAATATAGTAAATGCAGGAATGCAAGTTTGGGAGAACACTGACCAGGAGCATGAAAATGGCTGCGGTGATTGTATTGCTACACTTTGCTGCTTCCCTGAGCCGCAGCTCCCTTCTCTGCTGCTGGAAGTGAAGTGCGATCAATGCTAATTAATTAAGGGCCAGAATCCACCAACCACGGTCACGCTGAGTTCAGCGCTGTTCCTTGAATATTCAGGGCTCACACTCCAGCAAAGTAAGGAGGCAAAGATCAACCTCCAGCAACACGGGTAGAGAACAGCAGAAATTCAGTCTGCAAGTTGGGAGGACACACAGCAGTGACGCTTTGCACTCAGAGCTGAGAGCTGGAGGAGCTGCCAGTGTGAGGCAGATCTGATGTGCCCCAGCAAAGCAGTGCTGACATGGTGGGAAGGGCAGTAAGTCAGCCTAGAAATGTCAGTGGTGTCAACCAATGGCTGGGTATTAAGAAAAAGTTCTTCACCTTGCCAAGGTGAAGTGTGTGGGAGGCACTGGAACAGACCAGCCAGGCCAGCGGCTGCAACCCTGAGCTCCAGGAGAATGACCTCAGACATAGGGTTTGAATTTGGGGTGGTCCTTGTGGAGCCAGGTGATCCTTGTGGATCCCTTCCACAACTCAGAATATTCCATGATTCTGTGCACAATGAAGCAGGCAGAACCAGTATATCAACCGAGACCAAATATCTTCCACCAGGACATCTATTCTCTTGCCAGTCCAAGGGCTGTGCTCTGCAGTGCTGGGAGAGGGATAGGTGCTAGAAAGCAAAGCTGGCAGAGACAATACCCTAGAGACAGCTATGACATAAAGGCATGTGGGTGGTTGGAACTAGACGATTTCAAGGTTTCTTCCAACCCAAGCCATTCTAAGTACCAGTAACATGAACAGAATCCCATTGGAGCACAAGGGGTGTGGTGAGTCACTAGCATCCAGCCTGCCCAAAGCTGTTTCTGGACTTCTTTCCCCAAGGCCTGCATGATGCTTTATGAACTTGGAAACACCAGTGGGGACCCAAGCTACCAGGTCTTCCACTATCCTTTCCCTACACCACAAAGCAACACCTTCACTGAAAGCAAAAGGAGACAGGCACACCAGTCACCCTGTGCCCTTCGCCATGATGGTAAAATTAATTTTCAGATCTACTGGGCACCACAGGCAGAACGTGGTCACATCATGCCTTGCTGTATGCCTCCATCCACCCCAAAGAGCAGCCACAATGATGAGCTCAGCAGCCTCTTTCTTCTCCTAGCTACCTTGTTGCATTTTCCTGCTTCTTCCCAAGCCTTCCCAGTTCTCCCAGCAGCTGTTGTGGCAGCTCTCCTGCTCTCAATGCTGGCCAGGAGTAGAGACTTCCCATGGGAAATTGAGAGGTGGGAGTAGACAGACAGATGTCAACTTTGGGATTTGACACACTTGCTCCTACGTGCCTTGGTTTCTCCCCAGCAACGCACACACTCAGCTGGAGCAACCACAGCTCAGGCACAGCACCAGCACGGCAGGGCCCAACTCGCTGGGGTTCACGGCTTGCCTGGGGCTGGAAGCTCTCTGTGATTCATCCCAAGAAGTCCAGTGTTCACATCCCCTGGGGATTGCTCCGTGCTGTGCTTCCTGTCACTCTGAGAGCATGGATGGAGCACGGCGCTTGTCTGAATGGGCATGGGAGCACCAGGATGGCCACTGCAGAGACCCCGTGCATTGCCTGTACATGTATGCTCCTGTCTTTCTCCAATGCAGAAGCACTCTGCAGCATAGCAAAGCACTCTTTCCCAGCCAGCAGATTCACCTCATTATAGTTCAGCAAATTCAGCAGGGGCCAAGCAAACTGTTCTGCATGCCTTAGCTCTGCTTTAGCTCTTGCATCCCAACCAGCCCCTTGGTGTGACAGTGCCATCGCTCTCCTGTCTACAAAGCACAAACTCTTTGCTGGCAGAAGTCCTTGGGCTCTCAGCCTTGCAGGTCAGTGTTTTTCAGCTTGGGTGCTGCAGACCTCTGGCTGCTCTGTAACACTTCAGAAAAAAAAAAAAAAAAAAGAGAAGAGAAGAGCTTGTATGGATAGTTTGTATCAGCTAATAGGGATGCGCGCTGGGGAAAACACTCCAGGCTTTGCAAACTAAACAAGCTAGGAAGGGTACATCATGGTGTGCTGAACCTGGGATGAAGGACAGCACATGGCTCTGCTGGCACCATACAGCAAGGCTCTGCCCCATCCACAGGGATTTTTGCACCGTGAGTGGATGCATCCTGCCCAGGGCCAAGAACTAATCCTGCACACTAGTGTATGCAGTAGTGCAAGGAAAAGGCTCCAGGCTCCTCAGCTTCAATTAGCGCCTGGTGGCACCTAAGCCTAAGTAACAATCTTCAGAAAATCCTAACCAAGAGATCAATGGTCTGTACACTGGGTAATACTGCAGTAACCCCTCCTGCCTCCATCACTGTCAATTGCTTTGCAGTCTCACTTCACTTCTCCACCTGATTGGCCTTGCTAGAGCACTCATTACAAGGTGACATGCATTGCTTTTCCTCTCAGTAACAAGCCTGCCACAGACCCTGCTCAATCCTTCTTCTTTTCCTTTTAATATGCCACAATTATATTGGCTTCTCTGCATGGATCCACTCCATTTAGTGCTGCCCAACACTGCTTTTCCTGAAAGATGCTTTTTTCAGACACAGAACAGACTGCACATCTTGCAAGTAGCACTTCTGCTCCTTCTGTACATGTTGTGTACAGCATCTGCTCTCCTGAGCACATTTTGAGATGCCTTCACCCTGCTTCTACCCTAGCAACACCCTTTTCTCAGAAAGCAGAGAGGAGGATGCCTGGTCTCAGTTTCTCTGCAACTGTACTCTTACTATCCACAGCTTTGCTTGGACACTGCTGCCTTCCCCTTTGCTAGAGCCTTGCAAGCATTGCCCAATGCCGCCGTGCTTTGCTCCTTCATCCTGACCTGAGACGGCTTTGCAATGCCAGGGCAACCTGCAACCCAGCACTCCAGATTCTGGGAATCCTCAAAAAGGGAGAAACACAGAGTGTCCCAGTGCTGGTGGGAGCAGGCTGTGCTGGCAGTGCAAGGTGCTGACTTCTGGGGTGGCCGTGTGCAACTTCCAAGGGGAGACCTTACCCAGCTTTTGCAGGCTGGCTCAAGCCAAATCCCCAACATGCTTGGTTTCCACTTCAACTTCACAGCTTTACAAGATCCTTCACTTCTGGTGGCCTTCATCAACGTAACAAGCATAAAAGAACAGGTATAACCCTTGGATGAGGCTGCTTCCTCCCTCGTCAAAAAGAGATCAATGTAGAGTTCATGGAAAGAACAGTTCCCAGCACAGAATGCCATCTGTGGGCAGACCCTTGATGTCCTATGTGGCTGCTCATGCTTTCAGAAGATCCTGGCAACCTGGGGAACTCCTCGGGCTTTTTTCCTCAGGTGGAAACACCTTACTCAGAGCTCCTATAGGAGCTGAGTGGGTTGCAAACCCCAGTTCCTCTCTGTCAGCACTTTCCAATACGTCTAATGAAGTCCGAGAGGTTACTGAGACACAATTTTCCTTGCCGCTGCCTGAACTAGTGAGTCCTGGCAGACTGTGATCCTCCTAACATCTTCTTTCTCTCATCACTGTAGTGGATGATCTTCCCCTGTTCTTTGAGTCTGCAGATTTACTTCTTCAAAACCTGCCAGATCCAAACTTTTTTTTTTTTAATCTATAGCTTTGTGATTCACTTCAATACACCAGCTGATGGAGGCGTTCATACGTTTGTTAGTGTTACTTATTTCTAAGATTTGAATTGTCCATAAAGACGGTGGATTCCCCACCCCTGTAGATGCTCAAGGTCAGGCTGGAAGGGCTCTGAGCACCTGATGGAGCTGTGGGTGTCCTTGCTCACTGCAGGGGAGTTGGACCAGGTAAAAAGACCTTTAAAGGTCTTTTTCATAGCAAACAATTCTGTGATATCCTTCCCATGTTCTCAGCCCAGGAACTGATCCTTGCTTTGCTCCAGAACCTCAGCTCCACCTTAGGAGCATCCTTCTTTCTGTACATGAGAGCATTCTGCACAATAGAATGCTCACCTTGCACAGAGCTGCAGCTATTTTCTAAGTGCACCCCCTGTGTAAAGCACAGCAAACTCACAGCTCCTTGCCCAACAGACAGGGAGTGCAGCCGTAGTCCCAAGCACAACCCAGCTGGAGAAGCCACATCGCTGCGTGCATGCAAAACTAACAGGCAGCAAATGGAACGGTTTCCCCGGATATCTCATGTCCTAGTGGGAGGAGCGAGGCTTCTGCTCCCAGCAGGGCTATCCCACAGCATGAGCCACGCTGCCAAGGTGACCAGCTTGGGATCCGCAGGGCCACTGGGCAGGGCTGAGAGGCAGCAGGCAAGGAAACACAGGCACTAAAAATAGGCTGTCTGCGGTAGGGGATGACCGCATTTATTAGCAAGCCCGTGCCCCGGCTGACCACAAGGTCAGCTTCCAAGAGCTTGGCCATAATTCACTCCATGTCTGGGCAGGAAGTCTACTTCAGCTCAGAGGGATGTCCAGTAATAGAAAGAGATGTTCCAGGAGCTGGGGCTATTTTTGCTGTTTTCTTCTCCTTTGCAAACAGGGTAGTCTTTGTAGGCAGGTAGACAGGAGATGCAGTTGTGCTGCACAAGTAGCCAGGTGTTTTGGGCCAGAGAAAAGGAAGGGAGAAAATGGGGGACAGCTAGAGAAGAAAGGATACAGCATGTGGCTGTGCTTCCTTTTATCAGCCAGACTCACCTTCACAGCAAGGCAAGAAGATCAAGGCAGTGAGGGGACCCCAAGCTTTTATGAGGTACCTTATGTCCTAATGGCATGCAGTGATGTTTAACAGGCTGCAGCTGAAGCGTCTGCCCAGCTGGGAGTGAATCGTTGTCCTTGTTGCTTCCCTGAGGCTGTGTGCTGCCAAAGAAGATGGGGATGCAGTGGGGAAACTGTCACAGTGATGAATACCTAGGCATGGAGATCATGACTCTTCCTTGCAAAGGCATCCCTATGCTATACCACCTCCACGTTCACCCCCAGCAGTAGGAAAGAAGACAGGAGCATCTCTTTATGTTTGCCCTGGGACTAAGGTCTTTCAGGAACAGAAAATGTGAATATCAATGAAAACTGAAGCTTGCTTAGTCTGAGTACGGGCTGAGCAAACCTTGATAATGTCCTTCCAATGCCAAGATGTGTCCTCTTATTGATCCGGCATGATACTTTGGTTCTAGCTCTTTGAACTCTCCATGAAGCCCATGTGAGCAGCATTTTGGCTTTGAGATGACTTGCAAAGAGTGAAGAATGCAGGACAGGTAGAGGCTGTGCCAAGCCTTGCTTCCCAACCAGGAGTGCTCTGTAACCAGCTCATGCATTGAGCAAAGCTGACATTTCAGCCAGCTGGATAATGACAGCATCCAGAATTATAACAGGAAAGATTAAAAAAATGTGATAGCTAATGGGGAATTAATTGTTAATGGGGAGTCATCATTGCAGGAGGGTGTTCCCAGCATGGCCATGCAGAGATCTGCTCTTGGCCCACTGCTAATCACTCGCCTTATCAATTATCTTGCAGGCAGTGTAAAGCTGGTGTTGGAAAAGTTCACAGGAAACATGAAGGCTGATGTACAGAGCAGAATGGACAAGTCCATTGTCCATAAGCCCATTTACCATAAGAGCTGTATCTGGAGGACAACAACTCCAAAATGACCTTGCAGGAGGTATCTGGAGATGAAACACCAGAGCAAAACATGGCCTGAGACGCATGGAGATGCCAGGAGGTGGGCAGGTGCAATCACAAAATTATAGAATGTCTTGGGTTGGAACTGACCTTAAAGATTACTAGATCTTCAACCCACGGGCAGGTATGCCATGCAAGGCAACAAGAAGGCAGAGCTCACTCAGAGGGAAGCCTGCACCATGGCAGTCTCCCGCTCACACGTGCGTTGTCTTTCTGACCTTGTCTTCCCCACAGCTAACAGTCAGCAGCTGCGTACGGGTGTTTACAGAAATTCCAAAACACTCCATTGCACACACATCTCACCCTGGAGAAAGGATGGGAAACCAAACAAACAACACATGACAGATGTTTGTCATGTCACTTAATGCATGACTGAATGGCACTCTGATAGCGTGATAAAAGCAGAGAATAGACTGCTCCCGCACTGCTGCTTTAGATCCAGTGCACGCATTTCAGAAAGGATGGCTACAAACACTCAGTATCAGGGAAGACTGACAGGAGCAATAGGGAAAAAGTAAAAATTGAGCTTGAGTAAGAGGATTCTGAGTAGAAGCCCAGACATTGGCCTGGCTGGGGTGTCTAGGTAGCTGTCTAGTGGTAATGGCTATATCTTGAAATCTAGCAGAGAAAAGCACAAGGAGGTTCAAAGGCTGGGTGCTGAGGCTTCCCTTGAATCTGGAGTCTTTGAAAGAGCAAAGAGGTGAGAAAGGGTCTAAAATAATCCCTAACCTCTGTCTTGTACTGGGTTTGTTGCACCTGTGCAGCAGCACACGTCTCATCGATGCAGCCATTTGCTTTGTCAAGAGTGTTGTACAGATCGGTTATTTATAACCATGAATGATACAGAGCAGAGCTGTCGGTCACCAGGACCAGCTCAGAGCAGGACTCCAGCACCCAAGAAGCGTGTTGACATGAAAACCAGCTGCTGCAAGGAAAAGCAAGAGAAAAGCACAGCACCATCTGCCCCGTGGCAGGGCAGAGTCCAAGAAGGCAGGCAGGAGGGATGAGTCCCCAGATTCCCTGCCAGCCTTCAGAACTGGTGCACAGTCATCCCAGGAATCACACACGTAACTGTAACTGTATTCTGCTTCAGATTTTTTTTTTTTAACAGTGAATAATGGGACAAAATCAAGCCGAAAGAATGGCCAGATGCCTGAGGCTTTGCAAACCCTGTTTCTGAAGTGATCAGAGGAAGCAAAGCTGTTTGTCCTGGGGGGCACAGAAGGATCCTAAGATAGTCCAACCTGCTGAGCAGGTAAGTAAAATCAGATGCAAAAGAAACAGCAAGGAATGAAAGAGGGAAGAGGATCACAGCTCCAGCTCTGGAAATTCAGTGATGTGCAGGAATAGGAATACTCCAGCTGCGAACAGGGAGAAAAAAGGAGAATTAAAAATCATCCCAAACTTTTTTTCTCCTGTCCCAGTGCTACTTAAATACTGAAATTCCAAATTATTTCGCTGTAGAAAAATACACCTCAGTTCCCAAACATGCACAAATTGGGTCTCTAGTGGTCCCATATCTCCCTAAAACCTGCCATGTAAGTGCACTATGCATTGTAAAGTGGCTCTGCAAGCCCAGAGGCATTGTCAGCATGCTGTGCTGAATGCTTCTATCATCAAGGAGCCATGAGACTCCTGCTCCAATAGTACACTGAAAGAGAACATCTTCCTGGATGTCTCCATGGGCTCAGTCCTCCCTGGGTTTAGGACATGGGTAGCATCGTATCTGGCAGCATAAGTGCAGAGGCTGTCACAAACGAACCCCTTGGGCCCCACTGGAAGTGCAGTCAGGACTTTCATCCCAGCACTTTAACTGCATGTCATCTGAATCACTATCAGAAAACCAGATGCACGTCTACAAACCAACGATGCACCTGTATGAAAATAAACACCACCCTTACAGAGAAAAAAAGGCAAAACCCAAAGAAGCAAAGCAACTGGTTTAACCCTGCCAGGCTGATGCTCCAGGGACCTGCATGGGCCAAGTGATGCAGGAACAGAGTTGGTCACATTCTTGTCAGCCAACATAAACATCACATGACTAAAGGGGAGAAAAGAAGGTATGCACAGTCGACCTGCTCTCAGAGAAGCCAATTTGCATGGCTTTGCTGTGCATTTCAAAGGCTGTTTATCGGCTCAGGCTTTGTCTTAGATGCAATGTGGGCAGCATCTCTAACGAGGCACATTCGGATGGAGCTCTTGGGAGGCTTTGCAGCAGAACCGATTGCAAACGATTAGTGCTGGGGCTGAAGGGAGCAGGAGAGGAGGGAAACTGATGAAACAAAATCTCTGTCTTTTCCTCTGTTGAGGAAGGATTGGGGGCTAATTGCCTGTTACTGGTGAGAAACAGAGGAGATAGTGGCTTCTCCACTCATCAATAAATTAACCCCAGCTTGCGGCGCCTGAAATGCATTAATTTCCAGAGACGTTCATCTCCTTCTCTCCTCTCCCACGTGAAAACATAATTATTGTTTAAACGCGAGTTAATTCAGCAAGGTGAGGATCAATAAAACAGAATTACTCCTCTTTTAAAAGCAGAGAAATCTCAATCTGGAACAGCTGCGTATATAACTCTGGCAAGGCTGACGGATGGGGACAGGGCTCTCTCTGGTCATGGCACCTAAGACCTAAGAGCTGCCTCTTGCATGGATTGCTGCAGCACCACTCATGCAGGTGCAGCATACTGTGTGCAGCACAGCCACCCAGCACGCACCACAGCACTCACAGTGCAGAGTGTCTGCTTCGGTAGCAATGGGATGGACAGTGAGCACACCATGCAACCTCCATTCACTCATCAAACCTCACTGAGTAATCCACCCTTGTGTCTTCCGCTTGACACTTACCTTTAGCAATCTACCATGGATACCAAGGAAAGGAACAGTACAAAAGGGGGGGGATCCTGTTGGCTGGTAGCTAGGTAGCCCACAAGGATTGTGTGCTCAGGCATGGTGGTTATTAACCCATGTTCAGGTAAAGCAAGCATGGTGTGGGCATCACCAAATTAGTTTGCCAGAAGCAAACTTCCCTGGAGCAAGACTGTTCTAGAGAGGGATGGAGGAAGGGCAGTTGATGCACGTCCCCTCAGGTTTATTTCCACCCCAAAAACTTGGGGCTTGGGGTGTCGCATCCAAAAGAAAAGTGCCCTTCACTCCTCCTGCTCCAAGGAGAAGGAGCAAAGATGAGCAGCAGAGGAGTTGACACACAAGCAACCTCACCACTGCTACATCCAATGCTGCTTTTATAGATTCATGTGGCACAATGCAGGACGCTCCAGTAATCACCAGTGTGCACGTGAGAGCCAGAAGCGGGTGGCCAGCCTTGCTGCACAGTGCTTCCATTTGCTTAACAGCTTGTCACATCCTCCTTGCTCACGTATTCAGTGCTAATGCGTCTCTTAAAGTGCTTCATGAGCTATTAAAGTTGAGCGTGCCTCAAGAGCGTGATAAATGGACTCTACACCTGCATCTTCCCCCACTCCATCCAGTCACTGCCATCAATGGGATTCATTCATCTTCCAGCCCCACTTCTCCAGCCTAAGCGGCAAGTGCAGACAGGGGATGAGGGCAGGGGATGAGAGAGGCTGCAGCTAGGAGAAAGGGGTGAGTTCTGGGCAGGAAAGACAAGCAAACCCACATGCCACCAAATCCCAGCTGCAGGGCTGCACAAAACCACCCATCTGGATTTAGAGCAAGTCAGTAAGGTGCTCCTGCAGGATTCTTCAACCCCACCAAGTCCATGAATGCACAGGTATTCTTATCAGAGCTAGCCAGCAAAACTCCGCTCCATAACCCACTGAAAGCAACTGCTGACTGTCAGGAAAACCATGGAGGCCCCCCATTCTGTTCTCTTTTACAGGGCTGCCACAAGTGACTCCATAGAGAAACCTAGACAATTGCCCAAAAACGTCCTGCTCAGGTCTGGACCCAAGGTGGCATGGGGTCCTCCAGCTCCAAATACCATCAGTGACTCTAAAATATCGTCTCTCCAAAGCCCCAGATCCTCTGCTCACCTAGAGAGGCATGAGCTAATGGTGGGCACAGATGTGAGGTGAGGACAAAATCACCCCAAGGAGATCACAGCACAACGGGGCAGCAGTGATAGCTGTGGGATTGGGTGTCAGGCACTGGGGCTGTCATGCTCTGCTTCTTCCCAGCCTCCCTTCCTTTCATGGTGCAGAAGAGGAGTAAAAGGGATGGGAAAGGTTGCAGGAGCATCCTGGAACAAGCAGGCGTCTGGACAGGAGGAAGTGCACCAAGAAGGACCAGCAGGTGCTGGTGGGACACAGGATGTCCAAATCCCTAGCACAGGCAGGAGGGGATGCACACATCAAGCAGAGGAGAAAACAATGACATCCAGAAATATAACATCAAGAAAATGCAACAAGCACACCCAGCTTGTGCTAGAAAAGAGGCTAGAGGAGCAGCACCCGCATTTGTTGAGATCCCCCTGGAGATGGGACAAGACTCACCCTGGCTGTGCCTCTGAGCATACACCACCACCACTGCGGCGAGCACCACGCAGCAGGCTGACGGGACAGGATTGGCCATCTGTGGAAGCAAGCACAGACAGAAGCAGTCACGGTTTGCCACAGGAGAGCTTGCAAGCAGTGCACCCAGAGCTGGACCCTGCACGGGAGGAGCAAGGGGATACCATGACAATGGTGAGGTGCTGGAACAGGCTGTACAGAGAGGCTGTGGATGCCCCATGCCTAAAGGTGTTTAAGGCCAGACTGGATGGGGTCCTGGGCATCCTGGTCGAGTATTAAATGGGGAGGTTGGTGGCCCTGCCTGTGGCAGAGGGGTTGGAGATTCGTGATCCTTGAGGTCCCTTCCAACCCTGGCCATTCTGTGATTCTGTGCTGCCACGCAGCAAAATTTCAGTCCACAATGGGAGAACGTACAGCAAAAGGAGGTGTTTTGTCAGCATACACTTCATGGTTCCATGGCCTGTGGCACTTTCCAACAGAGCTGCCAACAGACTTAGGTGCCTGCAGGTGCAGGTGCAGGCTATGATACACCTTGCACAACTGCTCTCTTTTTCTCCTCTGCTTTTCAACTTCTCCCCAAGAAGTCAAGCCCTGGGGCTGGGCTCCCTTCAGCATCTGCCTGCAAATGGACTACAAAGAGGCATGTGTAACCCAATCAAGATAAGCAACCTGGAGTTATCTTTTCTTCATAAGAGATGGAGCCATATCCCACCTCTCCATGACAATGCTCTGTGCTTAGGATATGCAAGATGCAGATGCTGCAGCATTTCTGGGATCAAGAGAAACAGCATGACCCTCCCTGGTCACACGGCAAATAAGGTTGATGCAGGGGACCAGGGCAGGAGGGAGCTGCTGGGGATGGCAGTGCTGCCAGCCTGTCTGCCAGGAGGTGAACAGCATTGCGTGAAAAGCAAATTACACCTTCACAACCGTTTAAACCTCTCTAATCTAAAGCGTCGTACTGGTAACGCGTGGAGGATTGCCTTTTAATCTAGAACATGAGTATAGGCTCGTTAGCCAGATGGCATCCATTTAGACCTAAATAAAGGGGGAGCTGCATCGGCCAGAAAAAAAAAAAAAAAAAACACACACAAAAAAACCCAGCAAAACATATTCCCTTACCAACACAGCCCATGCAGGAGCCCAGATGGCTTCGAGTTCGCAGCAGGACATGAGATTTTTGTGGGCTGGATAGGAAAGCAAGCATGGCTGGGCACACAGGTTTTGCAGGGCAGTGGGACCAGCCCAGCTCCAAATGCTTCTCCAGGGCAGCAGATGGGGCACTGAAAATGGGGAGCGCAGAGAAGAGACAGGACTGGATTGATGGCAATAAGTTTGCACCACGAGGACTGGTGGTGAGAGCAGATCCTCACACACCATGGCACCTACCCCTGCCCTCCCGGGTCACCGTGAACAAATCACTCTCCCTGTGCCTCAGTTTCCCCGCCTGCAAAGTAGAGATAATGACCTTTGAAAGCTCGGGTTGAGGAGATTTACCACTAATTACTACATCGTTATCACTCACTGTGCTTCTGTTCTGCTCCTCCTTTCCCCATGCCAGCTTCCCAATCTGCATCCTGCACTCATCCTCACCACATCCTGTGTGACACTGCTGCCATTCATGTCCCCATCCCAGTGGGGATGCAGCCACCCAAGGCTGCTCACTGCAGCCTCAGTGCTGTTGTTATCTCAAGCATCACACTCCCAATCTCACATCTACTGCTCCTCCTGGGGATCACAGCCTCCCACCCTTCCTGCTCCTCATCTTATCAAGTCATTAAAATAATTGCTGCTGCTTCTTCCTGCCTGCCTGCCTGCCTGGCAGTCTCCCCTGAGGCAAGACCCGTGCACAAATGGGTACCACGGGGAGGGGATTCTCAAGAGTGATGCTGCTTGGCTTACAAGGGCAGAAGAGAGCAGGGAAATGGCCACGGTCCTCTGGGAGCCCACAGTGCCCAGTGCCAGCACAGAGTTCCCACTGCTCAGCTGTTTTTGCCCCTGAAAATCTCCATTTCATCTCAGAGACAAGCCCTGCAGCCAGGCAGGAATCGGAGCTATTTCAGTGTGAAAAATCTAGAGAGAAAACCAACTTTTCCTCACTCAAATCACAATTTCCCATGCAGCATTTGCTTCGTTTGTCTGTTTTGCCCAAAGCCATTATTATTCTTTTTCCAAACACATAACAAAACCTCCAACATTTCTGCACATGCTTCCAATGCAAATTTCCATTGGCTGCATGTGCTCATCTAATGGTGTTTCTAACAGATGCCTGCACCCTGACAGGCAGCTGCACGGGGCAGCATACAGCAGAGCACCAGTCGTGCTTGAACAGAAGGGACCCTGGGCTGTGTCCCTGTTCCTGCAGGAAACATATGAAAGGTGACAGCAGGGAACCACATTTGTATCACAGCAAACTCAGTGGTGGGGAACTCAATCTTCTGCAGAAAAGCAGTTCGGGCAATATTTGCTTTTGCCCCTGCGGTGAATTATTTCTTGGCAGCAGAGTGGAAAGTAGAGCTCTGATGGTCATTCTTAGAGGCTGTTTCAATGTGGACATGAGCATGATCCACTCCAGCAATTCTCATTCTATCCAAATGTGCTTCCAGCAGCACTTCCCCTGGGTCAGACAGGCTCTTTGTAAGCAAGATGTGGCCAGCACGAAGATGAGAAGACAAGACCCATGCCTGCCCCTGAGCTAGGGTGAGGGGCACAGCAATGAGATGTGAACTGGTGTGGTGTGATGAGGTGGGACTGGCAGCATAAGGATGGGGAGTAGGTATCTAGCCAGAAAACAAGATGCCAACCTCTGCTGCAAGTCCCAGGGTCCTCTTCTTCATTGGCTCAGATCCCTTCCCACCTCCTGTTAATGTGATCCCCAAAGCCATGGAGACACTTGCTGGTTAATGAGGTAGCAACCAGCTACGGCCTGCTGAAAGCGCTTGGCCATCCTGCAAGCATCTGCCAGAGATGTGCAGAAGCAGCCTTGGTTTCCAAACCTCATGACCGCTCGACAGCCTTCTGTCAGGAAATTCCCCCCAGCTCTGCTGTTACAGGACCCAGCTCCCTAGTGGTGATCCAGAAGAGAAAAAAACCCAAAACCTCAATTAATTCATTTCCTCCCTGAATGTCTCCACTGCAGCTCCGCCAAGAGCCGTCCATGGGCTCTGCACTACGGTGAGCCCACACTACTGACACCAACTGCAGCTGCTGTGGTACACCTGCACCAATGGTAGGCATGAAGCTCTGCCTGCGCTGCACGTGCCCATAACAGCACTGCAGAACACCTGCACTACAGATGCTGACTGCTGATGTTACAGCACACCTGTCCTGCAGATGCTGGCTGTAAATGCTATGGTATGCCTGCACTTCAGGTGCTGACTATGGACACCCCAGAACGCCTATATCCTGAGGAGATGTGACAACTTTCTCTGCTGCTGGGACATGATGCTACACCTACACTGCAGACACTGACTGCAAACAGTGCATCTGCACTGGAGATGCAGCAGACAAACTCTGATGTTGGGCATCAGATCAACAGGAAAAGGCTGACCATGGCCACCTGTGGTTGCTCAGTCAGCCCTCTGCTCACAGAGCCTATGCTACAGCTGTCCCATGTGAGAGCTGCATGGGACAGAGAGACATCCCTATCACTGGTCCCTTCTCATGATAGCAAAATGGAAAACAGACAACAATACCCTTGCTCAGCATCTAACGTGAGAGGTTTATTTGCAGCCCTAAAGCCCTGTTGCTTCACAGTGCCTCATCAGCACTGGACCTTATTTTTTAGCTCAAGAGAAGACAAGCTTTAGCATCTCTTAATACGTGTTTCATAAAGCCTTATCGGCAGGGTCAGCCCTGTTACTTGAAAGTGCTCCTTAAATCTAATTTAAGCTCCCACTGTCAAGATGGTGATTAGCACACTGTCCGCCCAGACCAAGCGCTGCTGGACCAGTACAAATTAATTGGCTCCTTGCTCTTGAGAACTTCACCTCTTCCCTGCCTGGAAGAAGGAGAGATGGATGGAAAATGAAGGGAAGTCCTCCAAAAAAATTCCCATCTGTTTTGTTTGAAGACATACACACCAAGGCAGCCATAGGCTTAGAATCATTAAGGTTGGAAGAGACCACTAGTCCATCTGCTTAAGGGGCTTCTGGCTCTACCACATGAATGCTTGGAAAGCACTGGAAAGCTTGGAGGCACGACATAACCAGGATCTCAGTGAGAACGGCACCCACCAGATCTTCTCACTGTGCTCAGAGGGATGGAAGAGGTGGCTCTGCTGGAGCATAACACCAGAACAGCTTTCCAGGAGGCACAGCAGGGAGCTGAGAACATTAAGGGATGTGTGAGCATCCCAGAAACATCACAGGCTGATTGGGGAACTGCCTGCTTGGACTCTGGGACAGGTAATTGCTGGCTTGTGTGGATCACAGACATGATGGGCAGGGAGCTGTGGACCAGAGATCTCCTAGGACAACCAATCTCAGCCACCGCCCTTGTCTGCAGGGCTGGGAGGATCTCAGCTCCAGGAACAGAGTGGGTACCCTTCCTTTTAAGCCAGCTCTATGCAAAATGACAAAGTGAGTTCCACCACATTAAAACTGCGGACAACACCCTGATGCTGAGAAGGGGACAGCAGGTGCTACGACCTGCCCTTCTCCAAGGACAGGAAGGGGACCATCCTTGCAGCATGGCTCTCTGCCAGGTGTGTCCTACCTTCTTAAGCATCACCCAAGCTCATTACTGGGATCATCTCCAGCAGCCCTGTTTACGAACAGCCCTTGGCTCCACAGCCACTGTTCTGGCCTAACGCACGGGCAGCTGCCTGCTGCTGTCTGTCCCCTCTTCCTGCCTCACAGAGGGACGTTTCCTGCAGCTCATACCTGTTCTCACCACTGCCACCAAATGAACCAGCCTATCTGCAAGCGAAGGGCAGCGGTCCAAGCCCAGCCATCTGTTCCAGCGGTGATAAAAGGCAACACAAAGCTTGGCATACTAATAAGCGACGCGTGTCTTCAAAATCGGTTCTGGGAGAAAGCATGGGAGGGCAGAAGGAGGCTGAATCTTTACAGGCATGGATTGCAGAGAAACATCACCCCTGAGCCTGTTCTTCACCACCCCAACACACACAGGGCATGAAGCTATGGTGAGCATGTATACATGAGCCCTAATCCTTTCTCCTCCATACTGATGCAGTGAGACACAAAAACAAATGGCTTTTTTTTTTTTTTTTTTTGGTCACTGTTGTGTGTTTCCCCCTTTTTAATCAACTTTCTCCCACACTAAGCACTTCCTGGCTCCCCGCAGAGACATGCTAAAGGAATCAATCAACAGCTGGCTTCTATGAAAGAAGTGCATAGCTTTTCTGGAGCCTCTGTTTGAGTGGGGCCTTGGGTTGTAACCTTCCAAAGATGCTTCCTCTTCACATCAATGGGAGATGCACTGATGAGAGATGGGAGATGATTGAGGATCCCATGTTTCCCAGTGCCCCTCCTAGGAAGGTGGGGAAATCACCATGACCATTGTGTTTGGTGGAAGGTCCTGCTTCTTCTGCCTCTCCAGGAACACACTCTTAGTGCTGTGCATGAACTTTCAGTATTCAGGCATGAAAACAGAAAAATAATAATGATGGGGAAAGAAAAAAGACAAAAACAGAACCCTAGAACACGTCCCTAAGTACAAAGCTCCAGACTTTTTAGGAAGTCCCTGCTGCTGCAGTCTGGGTTCAGTTTGTGATTTCCAGTCAATGCTTGCAGCATTTCTTATGTTGTTTATAGGGCAGCATTGCCTTTCAGTTTCTCCCATGATTTTGCGCAAAACTCAGCTTTTTGCCCTGAGGACAGTCTGTGGCCAAGCTGCTTTATGAACTCACAAACATGCCTTAAAAAGCTCCAGGGCAGAGAAAGACATCACAGCATTAAAGTCCAACACCATGTCACAGTCATACGCTGTCCTAAGCCAAACAGAGAGGAAAGGGAAAAACACAATTAGGGAAGAAGGGGGAAGCCCAGAATGACGTGCTAATATCTTGAATAAAAAATACTGTTTGTATCTTTGCTCTGGCATGGTGGAAAAGCAGAGCTTGGAACAGTCCCAACTGCTGCTGGTTTCGCTTTCTTAGTGCAGGAGGATCAGGCTGTTCCAGTGGGATGCTGGGTGCAGGTGGGGGCTTGGCGTGCTGGTGGCCAGTATTCCCCATACATCTTTGCTACTTTGAGGATATCTGTCTAACAGTTGCTGTTTCTTCATCCCAATGGCCACAAGCTGCCTGCAAATGCCACAGCAGCCCCCAGTTTTTGGACCAGACAAGCAAAGCAGTGAGTGAGGGGGAATCTGAGGCATAGGACTGTCCTGTGATTCCTCAAGGCAGCACTGTGGGGAAGCTCATTTTCCTTTTCGGTGAGAGTCAGGGGGACCCTCTGCTGCCAGCAGCTCTCTGACAGCTGCAGAGATGTGGAAGACAGTGAAGAGACCAGAGACATGCTTGCCCAAGAATACCCTCCCTGGAGAGCAGGAGGAGGAATCAAACCCTTTCCTTTGCACCCACAAGCATCCTTCTTTGCCTGCTATGCTCACAACATTTCCAGCAAGATCTGGGCCTGCCAAGCATTGCTGCATGGGAGCAGACACCAATGCTGCACCCCAACAGCAACACCAAAAAGGGCCAGGGGCTGACGCAGCTCACCTGGCCTCAGCGAGTCTTTGAGGGGCTTCCCAACCCCACAGCCCCCCACGACACCTCTAAGTCCTCCGCAGGGTCCCCTGCCTGGGGTCCTGATGCAGCCTCACCTCTGGGAGCGAGTCGAGGATGAGGAGGAAAAAGCAGGGCTGTCCCAAGGCAGCTGTGCTGAAATAAAAGGCACGAAAGCCTCTCACCCCAAACTACAGGAAAATTTAATTATCAAGGACAAAACACCATCTGTTTGTGTGGACTGTGACCTCATGCTGGCCCCTGGCTTTAACAGCTCTTAAATTAGCATGTTTGTTAGGGGGTATTAGCTGTTTGACATCAGGGAGGCAGTTCCATGAGGGCAAGGAGGGGGGGACAGGGCGACTGCGCTGCAAACATGTGCCTGAACAGCATGGTGAGCCCAGTAACAGGGCTGGGAGGCAATGGGGACTATAGAGCAGCCTGGAAATGCATGGATCTAGCATTGAGCAGCACTGGTAAATACAGCTTTGGAACTGAAAATCCCCTCTGGGTTGAGGCAATGAGCTCTGGCAAGCCTCAGATCATGGCACACAGCTGCTGTCAGCTGAGCTGGGCACTGAAACGACACAGTCTCTGAGGTCCCTTCTTAAGGTCCCTTCCAACCCTAGCCATTCTGTGATTCTATGATTAATTTGTGTTTGGATGATGGCTCAGCTCTCAGTCTCTTTCCAGGTGTGCTGCCAAGAAGAAAAGAGAGAACAAGATGTCTGCAACGAGAGTTTGTAATTGAAAGACAGCAATTAAACAGATATTCAATAATAAGGAAAAAGTGGTTAAAATGAAATTTGTTTCTAGGCCTGCAAGGGAGGGAAGGCACAAACACTGGTTGCAAGCCCAGGAACTGAATCATCTCTCAGTGCCAAACTGAGGTACAGCATCCACACTACTTTCTTACCTACCAACACCAGCAAGGAAAAGATGGTCTGTAGCCTGTCTGCCTATGTGGGAAAAAAAAACAACCAAGCTCCACTTTGTGAGACTCCAGCAGATTTTTACCAAACCCTTCTCCTCCCTACCAGCCCTCCTCTCCCATTCCCAAGTCCAAACCAGCCAGCTCATATCCAGCTGTGCCACTTCCATCTGTCTTAAAACTAGCCATCTGCAGTGCCCCGTGCTCACAACAAACCATCATCAGAAGGTTCACCACCACCACGCATGTGTGTCCATCCTCAGGCTCCTTCCCAGTGACCACTGCACTGCTTACACCTCTGCAAGCACAGAATCCCCATTAATAGGCTGCATTTTCCTATAGCTCAGTGGGGGGGACTTGAGTAGCTAATCTTCAGCCACTTCCAGCCTTCCCAGAGAAATCAATCCCTCGGCGAACAGGCGCCAGTGATCTGCATGTGGTGTCTGTTGTTCATGTGAGGGTTTGAGAGGATGCTCCAAAAATTATGCTCGAGCCTATGCTTGCAAGCCCTAAACCCGTGGTCAAAACAGGTCAGACTCAGCCTGTTTCCTCCAGCAATTCTATCCCTGATCTGGCCCCAGGAGCCGTCCCCTACCTGCGCTGTGCTTCCAGCAGCCTCCCCAGTGCTTGTGGCCGGACAGATGCCGACCATGTGTGTGCTTTAACTCCGGACCCTTCCTGCAGGCTCCAGAGCCTTCCACCAAATAAAAAAACCCAACCACTGGTGGCTTCCAGCCCCTTCTAAAACTCTGCCTGGATTCGACCTGCCGGAGCACGGCTCGTTGGTTTGTTTTTTTTAATTAGAAAATATTCATCAGCATTCAAAAATAAAATAAAATAAAATAATAATAATAATAATAATAATTTTAAGTGTCAACCAGCTGGGGCTGTAAAAGCTGTGGCGTTTTGGCTCCCGACCGAGCACTTTGATAGAAAGGCTCTTTGGAAAACACTGTAGAAAATATTTAATTTCTCCCAAGGTCTGCATATGGGGCTCATCACTCGTGCATATTACACAGGAATATTCATGTGTGCTGGCCTCCTGTTACAGGATGACGAGCATTTGCTGGTGCAGTATGCGAGAGAGGCTCCCTCCTTTTCTTTCCTTTTCTTTCCTTTCCTTTCCCTTCCCTTTTTTTTTTTTTTTTGGAAGAAGAAAATGTATTTCGCCTTCTATCTCCAACTATTCCTCAGTGGCAGAAAAAAGGAAAAGCTGAGCCAGTGTCTGGTCCACCCACATCCACCAGCAGGACAACACCACGGATGGGCAGTAAATAGGGGAAAAACACATTTCTGCCCCCATTTTGCTCCCTTCTAGATGCTCAAGGTCTTGTTAGATAGGGTTCTGGACAGCCTGATCAGGTGGATGGCAAACCTGCCTAGATCAGATGTTGGAACTTGGTCTTTGAGGTCCCTTCCAACCCGAGCCATTTTGTGACATGGTAGTCATACCATATGACCAATGAACTGCTGGAGCGCGTCCAGAGAAGCTGTGAAGAGTTTGGAGCACATAACTTATAGGGAGCAATTGAGGGACTGGAGATTGTTCATTCTGGAGAAAAGGAGGCTTAGGGGAACCCTTATCACTCTACAGCACCCTGAGAGGAAGCTGAGGCAAAGTGGGGGTTGGTCCTTTCTCACAAGTGACCGGAATAGGACAAGAGGGAACAGCCTTAAGTTGTGCCAAGGGAGGTTCAGGTTGGATGTTAGGAAACATTTCTTCCCTGAAAGAGTGGAGACGCACTGGCACAGGCTACCCAGAGAGGTGGTGGAGTAAGCATCTCTGGAGGTGTTCAAGAACCGTGGATATGTGGCACTGAGGAACATGGACAGTGGGCATGATGGAGCTGGGCTGACAGACGGACTTGATGATCTTAGCGGTCCTCTCCATCCTAATGATTCTATGAAGTTTTCCCTTAGGGGCTGTCACACAGTGGAAGACATCACGGGATCTCTGACCCTGAAGGTTTTCAAGACCCAGGTGGGAGAAGCAAACTGCTCAGAATGCAACACTTGCCCTGCTTGGTGCTGCTGGGCTGCTGACCTCCCAAGGTCAATTCTAGCCGAATGGCTGCAGAAGCACATCATCACTAGGAAAAACTGAACACAAGTAAGTCCCTTACAAATTCTGGGAGTGGGACAGCTCCCTTTGGCACTTCTCTCCAACACAGATCTCTTCCCAACAACCCATCGAGATGTGCCTGAATGCACCTGAACGGTTCTCCGCTCACTACCGCGTCTTGGATGAAGATCACAGAGCTGCACCATGGCACAGCCCTGATCTCAAGGGAATGGCCTTTCTCCCCACTTCAAACCTTCTGTGGTTTGGAACACAACTCATACAACACCAGTAAGTGATTAACGAGCAGCCAGGCTCATCAGCACGCACGCTGCGTGCATGGGCGCTTGTGTGCGTGCGCACTGCTCAGTGAGACTTGGCAGGGGAGGGGAGGTGGGGGGAAGAGCGCTGACAAGCAGATGATTAATGGAAATGCATGCAGGAGGAAAAGTAACGTCCGCTGAAACTATAAGCCAGAGCTAGCATGGGAAAGAAATTTGGAGACACCGTCCCCATCCCCTGCTCTCCATGCATCACGCCTCCCAGCTTGGAGCTGCTCGCCAGTCCCTTCCTGGCTTCTATTTTTGCAGGTGCAATTTCATATTTGAAAATAACCATGCTGCACACGCACATATATTTTTTCCTCCTTGGCTCCCAGCTCATTGCATGCGGAAACAGCAGCGCTGGGAGAGTGAACCTCCCAGTGCGCAGCGTGCGGCAGCTATTAGACATCCAACTGCTCGTTACCCTGCACCTCTGGGTGCAGGCACCCAAAGCCCCACTTGCACCACTTGTGGTTTCCAAGAGGGTATGGGCTTGGAAATTCACATGGTGTTACTGCTTTATGCCCAAATGACAGTAAAATGAAGAAAAAAGAAAACAATAAAGGAGGATGAAAACTCAAGCCTGGCTCCACTCCGAAACTCTGCTTGGAGTCTGTAAATTATATCCAAAGCAGAGCTGGCGCGATTGCACCATCAGCAGAGAGGGAGATCAGGCGGAAAAGAAGGAGCGAGCGTCTGTTCCCTGTCCAGTGCTCATAGGCTCAGCTCAGGTCACCAAATAAATTGCGCAGTGGTGCACACTCTTCCCCGTATTGCTGATCCGATAAGAATAGAGAGGAGCCAACCAGGCAGGGGAGAGCCTGGAGTTGAAATATTGGGGATGTGATCGCAGAATCATTGAATGGTTTGGGTTGGAAGGGACCTTTATAGACCACCTCGTCCAACCCACTGCCAGAAGCAGAAAGGTCTCCCACCAAATCAGGATGCCCAAAGCTCACTTCTAAGGATGGGGCACCCACAACCTCTTAGGTCAAACACTCTCCGCGCCTCCCCACCTTTCTGGCAAAATTTGCTAACCCAATCTATAAATCTGTCTTTCTTATACTGGTGCTGGAGCACCACCATTTCCAGCTGTCACTTGGGAAGTTGATGTGCAGTTGAGAAGACCATCTCAGAGAATTAAGCAAGGGGTGCTCTTCAGCATTTTGCTGCTCAGGTAATGACCAGAGGTGCGTGTGATTGCATTGGATTGCTTGGTGAAACACTTGTACAATTGACATGGTTTAACAGACTGCTGTTTATGAGATGGAGCAGTATTTAAAAGACACACTTCTCTCAGAGCCGCACATAAAATTTGATAGCTAAATAGCTGTAAATGCTACTGAAGTCTGACAACTCAAAGAGGAATAGAGGGTCTGTCATGCGGAGTATCCGCCAATACGCCCGGCCCCGCAGAGCCAACGAGACTTCCAGTCTCATAAAATCTTTTTTATATTGGAAGTGAGAATTTGTGCAGCGCATATGAACTCACTTTTATTGGGCTGGTGTGATGCTGAGAAAATGCAGTTAAAGTTGTATAAGTCCTCCTTGGAGCACTATTGGGGCGTCTATAAATCAAAAGCTTTATCCTGGAACGTGTTTACTAAATAAACCAGCTTTAATTGAGCTTGTGCAAGCCAGAGGATGCCATTCACACACTCCATGCTCCCAGTAAGCAGCCCAACCCTGGCTGCCCTGAACCCACACAGCCACTGGTGCACTGCATCACCCTGGGCTGGATGGGCACAGTGCTCCATGGGGTACCCATTGGAAATGGGCGCAGAGCTCCATGGGATACTCACTGGAAATGGGAAGCAGAGTTCCATGAGATACGCCATAGAAATGGAGCATTTCCCAACTTCCACAAAGACCTGGTGCACCTCGGCTGGGGAGAAAGATTTGGGCCAAGCTGCCTTATCCCCTGAGGACTCCTACATCTCCACTCTACAGCTGCATTAATTATTTCATCTTAGTCTGGCTTCCTCATTAAGTTAACCTAGACATCCCGCGTCTGAGTGACAGCAAGCGAGGCTGCCAGGACCCCAGCCAGCAACACTGGAAGCTATAGGTTTGACGTGATTTGTGGGGACTAATATTACACACATCTCAAACGTGCAATCTTCAGAGGACTTGAGGCTGCTGAGCGCAGCGGATGGATGGAGGAGAGCCCACGCAGGGCCAGCAGCTCAGCATCTGGACTGAGCCTGGGTTGTTTGCACCTCACCTGTGCTCTTCAAGAAGGGTTGAGCCTTATTGCAGGACCATTTCCCTGGAGGATGCCTCTGCCACAGCTGCCAGCAGCAGATCCCAGTGTGACAGCAAACATCTGCACCACAGCAGACACTGGAGAGCCCTTTTGCCCCTCTGCATTGATGAGGGTTTGAGTTCAGCTAATTTTGGGATGAGGCTCCCTGTGGGATGTCTGGCATCCGTGGGCCATAACACCGCTGCTCGGGGGCATTAGTCAGATCCCCTTTTTCCAATACTGCCAAATCCAAGGCTTTTGTGTGAATCCCCTGCATTTTGCCTGCTCTACAAACAAGTGTGTATAAATGCAAGACTTCAGCCCCGTAAAAGCCTCTGGGGAAAATTCAAAGCAATGAAGAATTATGAGTTGCTTTTCTATGAACCCACCAAAAAGAGAAAAAAGAAGAAAAAAAAAGCCACTCGACAAACCCACATTACTTTTCAGCCCCGTTTTGCCAGCAGTACAGGTCTTTTTCCCACAGTCTAAGGAATCAACACATTTTCAAATCACTCCTGCGTATGGTATTGAATATCAGAACACGATTGCCTTTCATTCAGCAGCTGTTTTGGGATACCGAGGGAAAAGGCAGGCAGTCTAAACTTAGCAAAAACACGTGGAAAGGGCTTGATGCATTTTAAAACTTGTTGCAAGCAATTGAAAGGGAAGGGAGAGGTCTGCAAGGGCTGTGTGCAGGGAGGAGGGTTTGGAGTGAGCAAGAAGAGGAGCAGAGGTGTTGTGATGGTGGAGTTTAACGGGAACTGAAAAACAACCCAAAAACATGGCCAGTAGCAAGTTTGATGAGAAAAGGATGGAGCAGCATAGCTGCTTTCTGGAAAAAGTAGCCCAGAAGATCCTAGGATGCTCTCCTGGGGCTGAGCGGGGATGGGAAGGACCCCACTCTGCAGCTTGGGTCACAGCATCCTTTCCTGCTTTCTATCTATCACAGCACTGGCTCAGGCTCCTTAGAAAAATGCTGTGATACATGCTCATTTTTCCAGGAAAAAACAGCATTATCTCCTGATTCATCCACCCTCAGCCTGACACGTGGATTCCTCAGCATCTCTGTGTTGCTGGTGGGAAGAAGGTACTGCCAAGAATAAAGCCAGCTGCTCCCTCCCCTTCCTCTGTGCCCATTCCTGTCCTGGGGATAATGGCACCACTGCAGCACACTGATGGGCAGGGCGCACACTGTGCTCTTCCCACTCTTGAAGGCAGTTATTTAGCCTCGATGAAGCAATGCTATTATCCCACTTCACAGACGGGGAGCTGCTGAGTGGAGATTCAGCTGGTGCTCAGATGAAGGAGGGAGCCTGCAGGGAAGGAAGGCACTGAGCCCTCCTCTTGCTGGCGGCCTCCTCTGCACATCCTCTGCAACCTCTGCTCACCCCTGCATATCCCCTGCAACCTCTATTCACCCTCTGCAATCTCTTCATATCCCCTGCACCCTCTGTACACCCCCACACTACTGCAGCCCCAGAAGTGGTGGGGGCTTGGTGTAGGTAGAAGGGTGGACAGGGGTAGAAGGGTAACAAATAGGGGGAAGTAGCAACAGGCTATGGAGGATTAACTAAAAGAAGTTTGTTTTGAAGCGCTGGGAGGAGAAAAGCCTTGATTTCCTACAGACTTGTGCCACTTAACCCCCCCCACACCGACAGCAATAGTTCTGACCTGCTCATGCCTTGTCCCCTGGCTCACCCGTGGGAAGGTGAGGGGTTCCCAGGGCTTACCCAAAATGTAGGCACTGAACAAGGTCTGCCTTTCTTGGAGGTGCCTCCCTGGTTGTCAAAGCCTTGCTGCCACTTAGCAGAGAGATCCCAGCACAGCACCTTGTTCCTATCCCATTCAATCTGTGAGTCCCACCTGGCCTCCTTGGAATGACCATATAGCCATAATGCCACCAGGTACACATGGAGGCAGGACTGCTGGGCTCCTAACGAAGACTAAGTGCTTCTCTCCCTCCTCCCAGATTGCAAGCAGATGTCTGCTTAAATTACCTGCTGCTGACTACGATGCTTAGCACAGCGCCACAGACTAGGAGCAGAGTGAAGAAAAATGTGCAAAATGAATGAGGGGAGGATTAGCAGGAATTCAGGCGGCTCTGGAAGGGCAAAGTGTCGCCCTTGCAGAAAACAAATGTCACTTCCTCTGCAAAAATCAGCTGCCCTCAGAAGGAATAAAGCTTGAGTCAAGAGAAGCGTATCCACTTCGAGACATGAAATCTTGTCCTGGTGAGGATGAAGATGTTGGGAAGAGTATAGTGTGGGGCTGAGGCATTCAGGGACATACCCAGGGTGCCACTGGGTGCTGATAACACTCTCCCAGCTGTGGAGATATTGCTTGAGTCTTGGACGTAACAAGTCTGCAACAAAACAGCCTCAAACAGGGAGAGATCCTGCAAAACACTTCGCTTGATATGAATGTGCAACTCCTTCCTTCGTTATACACTGGGCTTTGCAAGGGGATGAAGCTGGCCCTCAACTTTTGGGAGAGGAAGGATGCACAACCTAGAAAAATAATATTCACTGTAGGATATCATATACCAAAGCTATGAAACAAAGGTACCCTGAAGCACTGGGGTTCCTCTTCCCATCCTATTTACAGCTATACAAGATCACTGCAAAAGGAAAGCCCATGAGCAGCCATCTGATGCCAGTGTGGCACCAAGAAGAATGCAAAAGAATGGGAACCACAGAGAAGCCAACTGTGCTGCACTTGGCTTCCTCTTCCAAAGAGACTCTTCAAATTCACACACATATCTGTATGCATGGCTGTACAGCCCAATGTGGCTTTGAGCAGCCCTCAGAATGGACTGCAGGTGCTCACCCAGCGGGTGAAACCATCAGCATTTTGGCCAGTTATGTCATGTTCTCTGCCACACTGAAAGCACCTTTCATCTCCTTACAACATCCCATGCATCAGGGCAATGTTCTGAAAGCTGAGCCAGAAAAATCCACTCCCTTTCCCCCTCTCCTCTCCTGGATGGCTCTCAGCAAGCCCACTGGGGTTCCATATGGCGTCCTCCTTCCCAGCAAGCTCAGCAAGGAGCAGAGTCAGAGCCCGGGTTGCAGAGCGCTGCGCTGGGTTCATGTACGGGAAACAAAAGACTGGAAATCTCTGAAGTGCACAGCTGGAATCCACACCCCAGCCATGTTTTTTTCTGAGATATCGCATACATTTTTAAAAGCTGTCTGGAGAGAGTTCTGCTGTAAAGCAGTTTAGTGGCTCTACAGCGACACCGCTGCCTGTCACGCTGACCTGGACCTTTGGGTAATTCCCCATCCCACAACTTACACTCGTCTGTAGCTTTGCCTTGGACCGTGAAATTATTAAAGGACAGGACTGCACATCCTGCTCTGCATTCATCCAGCACCAGTGACATGAGGAGAGTAGGAAAGGAAGGACGCTCTACCCAGAAAAAACAAAGTCAACTAGGAGATATCACATGCCATGAAACCAAGGTATGTGGGTTCCTCTCCTTGTCCTTATATACGGCCAACACAAGATGACTGCAAGAGGAAAGCCCAAGGCAGACATAAGATTCTGATGTGGTAGCAAGAAAAATACAAAAGAATGGGAACCATGGCAGCACTCATCTATCTCTCGTACCACATACCTGTTGTCTTTCCATTTCAAAGCTCCTACAACAGCAACTATATGCCTGTGAACTGCTTAACCACGAGGCATCTTTTCTGCTGCTTGGGATCCAACCAACCTTAGGGCTCCATTCCTGCCTTCACCTTAAACCCAAGCCCCGCTGTCTGCAAGCTGCTCCCATGTGCACTATCAGCGGGGAATTCCAGGTAGATCAACGTAAGACATCTCATTTCCAATTGAAACCATCACCCATAAAGCCCAATTAGAAATTAAAGGCTCAACCCACCATAGCATTTCATTTTGGCCAATGTTTTGCAGATAAACATTCCCCTTCCTCTCTCCCCTGTGTGTTTCACAGACACAGGAGGGGTTTGGCCAAATCCAGACCGAGACGTTGGACTTGATCATTACTGGTTCCTTCCAACTCAGGTTATTCTATGCTTTCGGAGCATCTCTGATAAAAATCAGTGCCAAGACCCCACATCCAAAGCACACACCATGCCAGGACATGAGGCAGGTCTCCTGCGCCCCATATGGAAAAATGCACCCAAATGCAAGGTGGGGGCTCCCTGCAGCACTGGAGGGCAGTAGTGATGGTCACCACCTTCAGCTCCCACACAGTGTGCTCACACAATCCCTCCTCGCTGCCTCCCAGCCCTCTGAGAGGACTTTTGGGAGAATCCAGGATCCCTCGCCACCCAGCCTCCCTCCCACAACGAGATGGGAAACCCATTAAACACTGCGAGCAACAAAGTCTGCACTGCTGCTCCCCAGAGGCACTTTCATAGTCAACTTGAGGAAATTGTTCCTGATATCCAGCCTAAATTTCCCTTTGTTGATTTTCAGTTCAGCAGCGGAAAGGTGGGAGCTGTAATGAGACAAGCGGGGCCGCTGCAGGGGAAGGAGCCGTCAGTTTGAGAGAGGCAATGCACAGAGCAGTGGTTTAAGTGGAGCAGCTATTGTGAAAATCCCAGAATCCTGCAAACTTGGGATGGAAAAGGTCTATTAGCTTTCCCAGTGGACTAACACGAGATTGTTCCCCCATTTTCTAATGTCTCTCCTGGTCCAGCTATTTGATTGGGACCAGAGCTCTGCAGAAATATGATGGGTTGGCTCTCTCTTGTTTTTCCTTTTTTTTTTTTTTTTTTTTTGTTATAAATGAATTGCTGCACATGGAATAAAATGTTGGGCTTTATGGCCAGATTTTGCAGCCTCATCCAAGGGCAATTTTTTTTGCTGATTTGCGTGTTTCTTTTTCTGCCCTGCAACATCCCCTCTTACTCTTCTGGCAATTGAGCCAGGGCACGATGAGTGCAGCACTGGAAGGCTGTGTCTGCAGATAGTAGTATTTCTGAGTGAGAAAAATGACTCCGAATTGCTTTCCAGGATAGGGCTGCTGCTCAGCAAGGCACTGCCCACCTCAGATGCTCCTTTTCTGGACTCAGGGGGATGCTGTGCAGCAATCCAGCACCAGTAGAAGTTTGCTGCTTATGAAGCCAAAGCCAACCTTCTATTTTTTTCTTCCATCATGGTCTGCATCAGCAGATTGCCTGCAAACGGGTTCCTTTGCCCAGCACAGAGACAGGACTCCCTCTGGAAACAGGGGAATCAAAGATCTCAACTGCATGGCGCAAACCTCCCGCTGGCAGATGTTTGCCTTAATCGCATGCCGTTTTCCTAAATGTCAGGTGCCTGTGTGGCAGCAGGAGGGCACTTTCTCCACTCTGCTTTTATGACTTGCAAATGCAATGCGGCCGTGCGCTCCCTGGAAATGTCAGCTCTGGTTTCCTAAGGACCTGCCATCTGTCAGCACGGAGAGGAGAGGAGAGGAGAGGAGAGGAGAGGAGAGGAGAGG
>NW_024885422.1:0-22168 GCF_019232065.1 Centrocercus urophasianus
ACGTCGAGATGCTGAACAGACCAATATGGTTTGGTGGGGAAATGGTGAGGGTAGGTGGACGGTTGGACTGGATGATCTCAGAGGTCTTTTCCAACCTTGGTGGTTCTATGCTCCTATGAATGCTGGCTGTTGGGATGCTTGTAATGCTATCACCGTTCCTCCATTTACTGACCATCCACTGACTGAATCACCTGTTCCACGTCATAACAGCGGCCCAACACATTTGGTTGTGGGAGCAGAGTCTGGAGTGCTGTGATCCACAGCCTTCCTCTAAAGCAGGAATCTTTTCTTCACAGAATCACAGAATTGTAGGGGTTGTAAGGGACCTCCAGAGCTCATTGACTCCAACCCCCTGCCAAAGCAGTTCCCTACAGCAGGTCGCACAGGTCGGCATCCAGGCAGGTCTTGAACATCTCCAGAGCAGGAGACTCCACCACCCCCCTGGGCAGCCTGTTCCAGTGCTCCGTCACCTCACTGTACAGAAGTTCCTTTGCACATTGGTGCAGAACTTCCTATGCTGCAGTTTCCAGCCGTTTCCCCTTGTCCTGTCTCCACTCACCACTGAAAACAGTCTGGCCTCACCACTATGGCCCCCACACCTCAGATATTTACAGACCTGGATCAGGTCCCCTCTCAGCCTTCTTTTCTCGAGGCTGAACAGACCCAGCTCACTCAGCCTTTCCTCATAGCAGAGATGCTCCAGGCCCTTCACCATCTTCGTGGCCCTCCGCTGGACTCTTTCCAAGAGATCCCTGTCTGTTTTGTACTGGGGAGCCCAGAACTGGACGCAGAGCTCCAGATGAGGCCTCACCAGGGCAGAGCAGAGGGGGAGGATCACCTCCCTCGACCTGCTGGCCACGCTCTTTTAATGCACCCCAGGATGCCATTGGCCCTCTTGGCCACAAGGGCACACTGCTGGCTCATGGCAACCTGTCGTCCACCAGGACGCCCAGGTCCCTCTCAGCAAAGCTCCCCTCCAGGAGCTTCTTCTTCTAAGCCCCCATGGAGACCCAGAAGCAGACCTCGTCCAGTAGTCTGCCCACGTGAACAGGGCACTGCCACTCTTACCTGTGTCTTTGCCCATGTTACCTTCAAGCTTCTCAGCTCTGAAAATTCAGTTCAGTCAACAACTTCCAAGCTTCTCACAGGGCAGCCTTCTGCCTGGGGGAATCATCGGGCACAGATGTGCACCTTTAGGGGCTGCACCTGGGGCTGGAGAGGGGCTGTGGCCCTCCTATAAAAGCAGCCCAATGTAGTAAGTGATTGCTCTGCTTGAGCTTGCCTAAGGAGGGGCTGAGATGAGTGCAGAAGGTGGGAGGATGCGTGGTCGTGCTTCCTCCTCTGGTGACAAGAAGTCCAAGAAAAAGCCTAAGAGAAAGGAAACTTATTCCGTCTATATCTACAAAGTACTGAAGCAGGTGAGTAATTATTTCCGTTCTATTAAGAGCTGTTTTGCATGTGAAGTTAATTCTGCCCATTGCATTTAATCCTATAAAGGAGAAGAAAGGAAAATCTGCTTTTAAATGAACTTGTGAAGACAGTGTATGGGAGAGCCCTGGCTGAATCTAATGTGGGGAGTGGGAAAGGATCTTCCAGTAGGTGATGAGAGAGTTCTAGATCAGAAGAGGATTCCTAGAATGAACCCTGGTGCGTGACTCTGCATCAGGCAGTAACAGCGGAGTTGCTGGGGCAGGAGGAGCTGCTGCTGGCCTTGTGGGCAGGAACTGAGATCTTCTTATCTTTCTGGAGGCTGGGAGAGTGGATGGACTTCTGGAGAGAAGGAAAGGCGTGTGAGAGGTGGCTGTGACTTGGAGCAGGGTGGCATTCCCCCAGCCCTTGCAGGTTTGTTTCCCCTGAGGGCCTGTGCAGACTCTCTTATCAGGACATCTATTTGGGCTAAAGGGATCGGCCACCAACGTGAGATGCATGGTCACAGCTATTTCTCCCCGGAGATACAAAGGGTGGCCCCGTTCTTCTAAGGTTAGTGTAGCCCTACTGCCTGTCGGATGGTAGATGTATGTGACAGTGCTTCGTTTGCACCTTGCAGGTGCACCCTGACACAGGAATCTCCTCCAAGGCCATGAGCATCATGAACTCGTTTGTCAATGACATCTTTGAGCGGCTGGCAGTGGAGGCGTCGCGCCTGGCTCAGTACAACCACCGCTCCACCATCACCAGCAGAGAGGTGCAGACGGCTGTGCGGCTCCTGCTGCCTGGTGAGCTGGCCAAGCATGCTGTGTCCGAAGGCACCAAGGCTGTCACCAAGTACACCAGCAGCAAGTGATGCTGTGTTGCAATAAAGCTTCCTGCTCTGACTGCACTCTGTCTGTCGTGGTGCTGTGAGGGCCGTGCAGCTGCTGTTGGGTGTTTCTGGAGTACAGTGTACAAAGGGCTTGCCTTAACCAGACCTGGAGGGGTGGTGCTGTTCAGAAAGGCAAAGTATGGTTTTAAATTGCTGCCAGCTACTCTGAGAGGTGTTAAGTGGAACCTGGTCTGCTGGAGGGTGCGTTGGGTGGACCTTAATAGGCAACCCAGAAAGAGGATGGAGCACACACCTGCCGTGGCTTATCCCACAAGTACTGATCGAATTGTTTTCCACATACTCCTCTTTAAGATGTGGAAACCTCAGAGGGGGAAGGGAGGGAAAAAAGCTGGGTAAAAAGCCAGTGAAGTTACTGCGGTACCTGAATGTTCTGCAGTGTCTTCTGCTGCAGCTCAAACAATTCATCTGTGGTCTCACCCCAACACAGTGTGTGAGGATGAACTACGCACTGGACCTGGCAGCTGGCTGCTCTTTAAGGGCTTGCCCTCATCGTAAGCATGATGAGCAGATGGGGGAAGCTTGTGCTGACATCGTACTTAGCAGGAGGGAAACTGTAAGTCATATTTTCTGTCGAGTTAGTATTGAGGGAGGAGGACTGCTTCAGTTTTCCAGAAGCTTAACTGCTGTTCAGAAGGTTGGCTTTGGATGAAGGGGACCCGAAAGCTGATCTGAGAATCAAACCTGGTTCAGAGAAAGCTGCAGTTGGGGTGTTGATAGGAGGTGCAACCAAAAGGTAGTGCAGATGGCAGGTAGAAAGTGCTGACTGTCAGCATAAAGTTTAAACTGCTGTAGGTGGTGAGTGAGTACAGGATTCTCCGTACAAGGACAAAAAAAATCCTGGGATGACAGAACAAGCAGTAAATGAGATCATTTATTTATTACAGACTTATATTTAATCAAATCTTGTGGTTTTTAATAAAAAAAACTACAAGAAAAACCCCAAAATGTCTACTTACCTGTGAGCAAGGTGTCAAAGAGCAGTTGAATGTGGCAAACACCCCAAGATCAGCATGTCCAAAACTGCTGGTAATGCAGCAGAGCAGTGACCCCTTCGAACGTGTGGAGAACTGCAGTAACAGAAAATGTTCTGTAAAGGCTTCTTACTGCACTTTGTTGCTTAGAGAGGAAATGTTCCACTCTGGGGAAGATGACAACGTGGCTGGGTGTGGGTCAGTTATCCTGGT
Organism: Centrocercus urophasianus; assembly: GCF_019232065.1. Lineage (NCBI taxonomy): Eukaryota > Metazoa > Chordata > Aves > Galliformes > Phasianidae > Centrocercus > Centrocercus urophasianus. The sequence continues at coordinate 3,508 of NW_024885422.1, forward strand.
ATTTGTTCCAGCCAAAACAAATGCTGCTTTAAGGCTTGCTTGATATTAAACTAAGAGATTGGAACATGTGCAGTTAAGTGGTTTATGGAAAGAAGATCTTACCAAGTATTGATGGATAATGGCATAAGCTTGTCATCTTTAATTTGTGGTCTGTCTTGGCTTTAATTAGCTCTGTATGTCATCTAGAGCAGCTGGTAGCAGGTGGAGACCTTTTGGCCCTCCACTTCTTGGAGAGTTATCACAGATTACTGATGGAGGTTCCTCAATGCAGGCTTGATGCATCCAAATTTGGTTTGATGCAGCATTAAAAACCTGCAAGTAGACTTGTAAAACCACCAATAATGCCTTTAACCTTTACATTGCAATTCTGGGAGCACTCTGACCTGTGTTCATCAGAATTGTTTCAGCAGGCTGATGGCCAGATGGTGTTTGTTTTGATCGCTTTCTAACAAGAAGAGGCTGCTTTGCTTACATGCAGAAGGTTGGGGTCATTCTGGAAGCAAGATGAGGCCTTCCACAGTCCTCCAAACTCCTTGTTTCTGTTTCTTGTATTCCTGATTGCAAAAACTTATGTCATCTTCAAAGCCCCTCTTGCTCTTCCTCAACTGCATCTTTAGTATGCTGGGCCTCTTTGCACCAGCCCAAATTACCAGAGTAGCCTTCATCCACTTGCAGCAGACAGAGGATGGACTAAATCCCTCTGTGTCACTTGGGCAGTTTGGGTAGAGTCACCCGGGGTGCAGCGAAGGTCCCCTGCCAGTTTGGTGGGACTGGTTGCTCCTATTCCAGCATCTTCCCATTGTAGCAAAAATGGGGGTTGGAGCATCGGGGGAACCAGGGCTGCGGTGGAGCTGAGGCGACAGCATGTGGGGCGGTGCTGGACTTCACAAAGCTTATGACTGATGAATCTCGTGAGCTGTGTGCCCTAACAGCGCTTGTCCTGGTGTCTGTGGGCTGCGTGCTGTGCGACAGGGGCAGGGTGCTGTGGCTGGGCTGTCTGCAATGCGGGCTCATGGGCACCCGGAGCAGGTTGGGAGCGTCCAGCCGAAGGGCTGGATTGAGAGTTCCCACTCACAGCTGAAGGTGAGCGGTGCCCCTCATTGCATGGGAAGTGATGTCCTGCTGCTTCCAATGTCGCACCGTCTGCATCTCGGCAGCAGCATTTGCGTTCCCCTGACCCGACTTTGCGGTTCGGGTCGTTGCGGCACAGGAAGCGCTCGCCGACAGCTCGGAGCTGCAGTTCTGCTCCTGCCCTGGAGGTGACTCCCTCTGCCTGCTGGATCTCGCATGTATTCCTGCAGCACGGCCGAGGCTGCGCAGCTCCCAGCAGCTGCCAGTGACTGTAAGCTTCGCTCCGCGGTGCCCCGGCTCCCTCTGAGGTCACTGCACACGAGGGTAAGGCGACGGGAGGCAAGAGCGGCTGCCTCCTGGAAATGTCAGGTGGAGCTCCTGGCAGTGGCTGAGGAGTAAGGCCTTGGTGGTGCAGATCGCCCAGCTCTGCAATCCGTGCAGTCCCCAACCCTGCTGTTATTGGTCGGTTTTCTTACACAGAGGCTGAGAAGGATGGCTTTGGTGGTTGGCCCCATGTCCCTCCTACATTGCTGTTTCCTCACAAATGTGGAAGGAGTTACAGCACACAGCAGAGACGCTCCAGGCTTAAAAGGCAGGAGTTGGTCGGTCCTGGTGAGCACTGCTCCGAGCCTGCCGGTCTCATCTGCGTTTCCTACATGGAGAAGATTCATGCTTTGCTGTGCAGGGGAATGCTGTCTGTTTGTCCGTGGTGCAGCCACGTAGGGCTGCCTTGATAAACCTGCACAAGATTTGAGGGAGGGAATAAGAGAGACCTCATTGTGGCCTTCCAGTACTTCCAGGGAGCCGATAAACAGGAAGGGGAAGGCTGTTTGCAAGGGTGGATGGTGACAGGACAAGGGGGAATGGTTTGAAACTGAGACAGGAGAGGTTGAGGTTAGATATTAGGAGGAAGTTTTTCCCCCAGAGGGTGGTGAGGCACTGGCACAGGTTGCCCAAGGAGGCTGTGGATGCCCCATCCCTGCAGGCATTCAAGGCCAGGCTGGATGTGGCTCTGGGCAGCCTGGGCTGCTGGTTGGCGACCTGCACACAGCAGGGGTTGGAGCTGGATGAGCGCCGTGCTCCTTTGCAACCCAGGCCGTTCTATGGTTCTATGATAAGATGTTGTAGATCCTCCTCTCTTGAGGGACTGCTCCATGTACTTTTCTGAGGCTTTTGTGAGCACAGTTTCACAGCTTCCTACAGACTGGACTTGTAGCTCTGTGCCTGTTTGTGCCCTGGTGCTCATTTGAATCAGGGGAGGTCTGAATGAAGTTTCTATGGGAGCAGTGAGTAAGCTGTTCCAACCAGCAGGAGAAACTGGTCATAGCAGCAGTGAGCCAGGAGCTGGTAAAAAGCACAGCTTAGCTTGGAGCTGTGCAGGTACTCTTCCGAAGAGCCTTGGGGCCACTTCAGCCCATCCTACTGCCTTCTTCCAAGTTTGCCCGTATCCTTGCAAGTCTCCCCATGGGCTCTCAGTGCTGCAGTGCAACACTGTCACGTTGCACATCCCTGGCCCCATGTCCATCTGCTTTGTTCCTATCAAACGTTATTTATCAAACGTATTATGTGTGCCCGTGGGCCAGAAGCAACCTCTTTAGGGAAGGAGACCATGGGGCAGAGCACCTCTCTGGTCTGTGACGGGTGGTGCAGGTCTGGAGGGAGATAACTTTCTGGGCAATCTGCAGACCTATGTGCGTCTCTCTTCCCATGTTTCTGTGTCCCTTGGCAGCAGTGCTGCCAGGTGGCTGCTCTGGTGCATCATTAGACGCTGTTCCAAATGGCTTAGGCAGGAATGGTTCAGCACTCAGAGGAAAACAAGCTGGTGATGGATAGCTCTGGTGATGCCAAAGCTGTTAAAATATGAACCTCTGAAGTGCAGCCAGGGTTTCAGCACAGAAAGGGACAGTGACTCTCATCCACTCTGTGCTCAACTGCTGGAGATGGAGTGCGGAGCTGCTGCTGGCCTGCGTCCCTTCCCTTCTCTGCTTTGGGCTGAGACAGGCTGTTGTCTCTGAATAATGGCAACTCCTTAACTTGTTGTGGCCCAGAATCCCTGCCAGAGAATGGGAGACGAGTGATGATTGAAGGGCAGACAGACACTCCCCCTTGAGCACACATTGCTGTCTGAGGCTTTGTTGTGCCTGGTACTGTCCTGTAAAGGGACTGAGGAGCTGTGGCACCCTTGGCGCTGCTCTCCAACTATGCTCTGACCAGCAAGGATTGTTGCAAGTAGTTTATTTCCTCCTTTGTTGTTGCTCTTCATGTTCCATTCGCTCTGGAATCTTGGATGCAGCCAGCAGTAATGCTACTTTTTTCATCCCCCCTGCCTAGGAGGGGGGTGGAGAGGTATTCACAAGTTAATTTTCTTGAAAAGTAAATATTATCCAATATCTGTAATTCCATTGCAAGATAACGATGTGGGGCAGGAGGTATCCCTGTTCTAACGGCATTTCCAAGCCCTGCGTTGCCTCCTGCCAGACATGCAGGAATACTGAGGGACTGCTGCCTGGTTAGATCCTGTTGTGTACTGAGATGTGGCCAGGGACTGCAGGGCTCGGTGCTGATCCAGTGCCATGGCCCCGAATGGAGGAGCCTGGGGCAGGGCAGTGCTTCTCTGCAGCCTGAGGATGGCAATGGGAGCGCTGGCTGGTGGTGCCCTGCGTGGCCTCCGGGTGGGAGGGGGGGATGCTCCCCACGGCCCCATGCAGGGCGTAGGGCTGGAGGAGAGGATGACACTGGCAGAGTGGCCCCATGAGGAATGGCTGCTGCAGGCCACACGCCGTTTTCCCATTAGCGAGTGTTTAGTTCAGCGTTTTAAATAATTGTGTCCTCAGAATGATATTTAAAATCCATTTGGGAGGCAATGAGGCGGGAAAGTGCCTCTGCCATTGTGATGACGCTGCGCAGGCCATGCACACATGCATATTACAAACTCGTTACAAGCTCGTTTACACGCGCGCTGCTCGCTCCCCACACAACCTCTTTCTGATGTTCCTAATGTTTCTTCTTTCCCACCGTGGCTGCTTCCACCTGGCTAAAGGGAGAATCGCGCTTGGTAAGGCTGCCCGGCGTCATTGCAGCGGGAGGAGCAGGGAGGTGGCCAGGTGCTGGCCTTTCGGTGGGCTGTGTGCTGCTGGCCCTGTCTGCCAGGCGTCCCGTCCTTCATGGCCAGTGCAAAGCTGTGTCTGCTCTCAATGCGCCCCGCAGCTCCCAGGTGTGCTGCTCTGCTGTGGGAAGGGCTGCAGTGCCTGCAGCGGGGTGGCTGTGGGGCTGAGCACCATCATGCACCATTGGATGTCCGTGGGAGTCTGTGGCTGGAGGGGCCAGGCGTGAGGGAGCAGATGGAGCAGGAGCTTCAGCAGAGGTTTCCTGAGCACTGCTGGGTGGCTGGAAGGGAGGGCAGCCTCACTGCTCCTTCCTATTGCCGTTCCTCTGCTGGATGGGCACGCCTGGCTGTCCTCCCAGGCTGTGCAAAACAGAGCTCCTGTGCCGTGCTACACGGCTCCTGGCGCTGCTTTGTCCTCGTCCCCTTGTCCTCTTCCTCCTGATCATTTTCAGTAATAGGAGGTTCCAGCTGCGATTTTTTTGCTTGGTGCCACCTTAGGTCCAAAATTAGTGGGATGATTATCAAGCTCCCCATGTGTACTCAAATGCAGGCTGGACTCTGGCACCTGTATCCTCTGAATAGTAACAGCTCTGGCTGCTTTCCTGACTGTCCTGAATAGGAAACAGGTGACTACAGCGCCCTATTTTCAGAAAAGACCCCTGTGCAGCTACCAGGGCTGAAGCGAATTGGGGGTGAGGGCAGAAGCTGTCAAACCAGAGGATGACAGGATGCAAACATGGGGTCTCTTCATGGTTGAGGTTTTAAGTGGTCTCGGGAGGTGGGATTGCTTCCCCCATCCTGTCCCAAGGCTGCTGTTCCTGCGCTCCCAAGGCAGTGGGTAAATGCAGGTGGCCAGATGGATGCGGGACAGAGGATTTGGGTCATTGCCTTGTGCTGAAGAGGCACAAACTCTGCTGTAACCTGGGGCGGTGTTTTACACTGAGCATGGATGTGTTGCTGGGCCCTGTGAGATCACTCATACTGCTCCTGACTGTTAGGGACCCCTGCTTTTCTGCTCTTTCTGCATAGCAACCAGGAATTTTTGGGGAATAGTTCCTTTGGGCATGGGGCTTCTGTGGGTAAAGGTGAGCTGGGTAGAATGGAAACTGAGAAGGGAGAAAGAAAGAGAAAGGGAAGAAAGAGAAGGATAAAAAATAAGAGTGACACATAATCACTGACACTGGCTGCCAAGAGGACCACAGGAGAGGTTGGAAAGGACCGAGTGTGACAGAGAAGGCTTAGGCCAAGGCTTGAGAAGAGTGGCAGAGAGCCTGGGAAAGGAGAGCAACGTGTTGCAGTTGGGATGAGGGAAAGGATATGACCAGAGGCGTGATCTGTGATACCAGCCCTTGGTGCTGTGTGTTGATCCTCGTACTCACTTCTTGAGAGTAGCTCACCAGGTCTGAACTGCTCATCAGGATCAAAATGATGGTTTGGTGCTGCTTTTATCCAGATTCCTGACAGCACTCAGCGGTGTTCGCAGTGTACCCAAGCAAGGGAGCTCAGCTCAACTTTGTTCTCCTCTCCTTGTCCCTAATTACTGCCTCCTGTGGGGAAGTTGTGACATCTGGGGACCTGCCAGTAGACGATCCTGCTCCTAACACTGATGGCTGCAGGTCTGCACTGCACTGTCTCCCAGTGATGGTCAGCTGCTGACCCCGTGGCATTCTATGTGCACTGCTATACCATATGAGAATTACTCTGTAAGCTTTCTGATTTTGATCTGCCCATCTTGGCCTCCAACACAAGGAAAGCTTAATGATAAAACAAATAAATGATGCAGGAAGAGTCAAAACGCACCTCTTCCAGTAACAGTAAAAATTCTTAGAAGAGGACTGATAGCTGAATACAACAGCAACATGCAGTTTTAGAGGATGTACATCCTCTTCTCTCCTTGGGTCTGGCACGGGTTGTGGGGTTGCATGTGACCCCATTTATTCTGACTCTCTCAGTATTCTTTCCTTCCTCACACAGAGCTCCAAAACATTGGAGGCAGAACTTGCTAAAGGCCCTGAAGTCACTGGAGACAGAGGGTGCTGCTGATCTTATGTAGCTGGTATGGAAATAATGTACAAAAACAGTCAGGAGGAGGTGCTTCCTTCCCCCACCCCCCACAGGAGGCTGTGCGGCCCACTATGGTGCACACGGTGGGTTCGGTGAGCTGGATTTGAAGGAAAACCTTTGTGCTAACATAAACATAAAGGAAACGTTCTGATGGGAGGGGAAGTCAGTGAGTTTTTTAGGAGGGGGAGGAAGAGTCTGATTGCGTTTTGTGCTTTTGTTTGTTTTTGTAGTGATGGAGGTAAGAAGACTCCATAGTACTGCTACTACTCCATAGCAGCAGCTGTTATGAAGCGTGCAGAGAAATGTGCACAATCTCAGCTCAAGGTCTGTGAAACTTCCTGAATGTGGATGTGATGTCTGGAGCCCTCAGCTCTGCCCAGCAGCCCGATTGTCCCTCTGGACCCGTTTCCTGGGTGGCTGTTGGCTGTGTGAATAGCTCTGAGGGTGGAAGTCTATGTCTGGATGCAGTGCCTAAGCCACAGCTGGGGAAGCATGACCCCATTTCTTCCAGTTGCTGCAGCAGCAGGAGTTGGAGGGACAGGCTGGAAAAGAGCTAGGGACTGGTAAATAAAGATAGTACTGGGTAAAAGGTGTCTGCTAGTAGTGCAAGAGGCAGCAGAAGTGAAGGAGACATAGGGGAAGGACAAGAAAAATAGAATAAATAGTTGTGATTTGACCTATTAAAATAGTTGTGATTGTCTGTACCTATTGCCCTGGGACAGCACCTCTGGTCAATTCTAGTCATCATCTGTCTGCAGAGAGGGGAGAGGGTTTGGGGAATGGGTGTCTGCACTGAGGGAAAATGAGAGAGCTGTGCACGTCTGTACAGATATGCACACAGACATGAGGGTTCTGTGGTGTGGTGAGCGCAGAGAAATTGGATGAGGCTGGAGGGGTCTGGATTTCCTCCCTCCTTGAGGGAGGAAAGCCAGAGTTTACATGGAAATCCTTACAGCAGCATTCTTGGTGGCTGAGCTGATCTGGCAGCTCCTGATCCAGCTCTGAGCTCACTGTGTGAATGGGACAAAGGAAGAGGAGCAGTAGGAGGAACTACGGGGTGCCCCCTCTTTTAGTTCCTCAGCCACTCCTGCAGCAGATGAGGGGGTGAGGGAAGCCCTGTGCTGCCTCTGAAGATGAGCAGATCTTCCTGGCCGATGTGTTCTCTGTGTGCCCTCCTCTCACTGCTCTGCTGGGGTTTTTGTGTTGTTAAGCTTGCAGGTGGATTCCAAAGTGTGTCCAGGTCTGGAGCCCCCAGTATGAGAAAGACAGGGAGCTGTTGGAGAGGGTCCAGAGGAGCCACAAAGATGCTCAGAGGCTGCAGCACCTCCCTACAAAGACAGGCTGAGGGAGCTGGGCTTGTTCAGCACAGAGGAGAGAAACTGTGGAGTGACCTCAGTGCAGCCTTCCAGTATTTAAAAGGGGATTATAAACAGGAAAGGAAACAACTTTTTACAAGGGTAGGCAGTGACAGGACAAGGTTTTAAGCTCAAGGAGGGAAGGCTTAGTTGGATGTCAGGAGGAAGCTGTTTTCTACGAGAGCAGTGAGGGGCTGGAACAGCTGCCCAGAGAGGCTGTGATGCCCCGTCCATCCCTGGATGTGTTGGAGGCCAGGTTGGATGGGGCCCTGGGCAGCCTGGGCTGCTGTGCAATGGGGAGGTTGGTGGCCCTGCATTGGTGGGGGGTTGGAGCTTCGTGATCCTTGAGGTCCCTTCCAACCCAACCGTTCTGTGATTCTATGAAAGTGGGGTTGGAGATAAGACCACACTGTTCTCCTGGAGAATAAGTACACCTGTGTCCCCAGAGCCACACAAGCCATACCAGAGCAGTGTGTGCTCTGCTCGTGAGCATTGCTGATCTGTGCAGTGGCAGTGGGATCTCCTGTCCCAGCTCCTGAAGGCAGCCAGTGGACCTGGAACTAGACTGTGGGTTCTTTTGGGCTCCCCAGCTCTGGAAACAGACACTGAAAAGTACAGAAGTGAAATCCAGCCTCATGTGTAACCAGTGACACAATGTGCTTGTTTTGTGGGATAGATGGTGAAGCCCAGGAGAGACATCTGCAGGGCCAGTGTGGTGGCTTTAACAGCACCTCGCTCTGCAGTGGGACTGTGTGGTCCAGGAAGTCAGTGAGTGTGCAGCTGAGAGGTGCAGAGCCTCCAGTGGCATCTTGCAGCGCTGCCCAGCACCCCGGGCTCTGGTCAGTTATAGGACTGGGCTGAGCACAGAGCACCGTGCAGGGGATGGCTGATGTTCCTGCAGCAGCTGGTGAGTGACAGCCTGCCCAGCTGGAAGGTTATGTTGACAGGGCACAGCAATTAACAGCTTAGTTATAGGGAAGTAATCTGAGACTGAAAACATTTCACAGGTCCTGAACCTATGTCAACCCACCACAACATCATGGCTAACAAGATCTACTTTCTATCTCACCACAAGCCTCAGTGGCTGCATTTGGGCATCCAAAATGTGGCTTCTATGTCTGGAGGTGCAAAGCACAGCTGGACACAACCTACCCAGAGACCCAAAGGCGTTACCAACATCCCGAGGTTCCCATAGGAGTCTGTCTGCTGCAGTGCCAGGGAATTAAGCTGACCCTCCCAGGGCTTAGCCTATGCTCATCAGGGTGCAGGCTTCCTCACTGCCCTTCCTCATTACCTTGTGTTCCTTGCAGTTCCCGGAGCAGCACATGGGCCTTGGGAGGGCTTTTTTAGACCTTATGGATTGATCTGAAGGGAATACCTCAGTACTCTGTCCCATATCATTTCTGACAACACCCTCCCTACCACTACCCTTGTCTCTGTCCCCTTGTTTCCAAGGTGGGGGCACAGTGCAGGGCAGGGATTCTGTAGAGTGAACCAGAAAGCACGGAGAGAAGTCTCAGGCTGCCTCTGTCCTGTGCGCAGCCCAGTCTATGCCAGTGACTGCATCCACGAGCTGAAAATAAATTCCTGGAAGGTGGGAGGTCGCAGGGGAGCTGCCAAGCAGGACTATTTATACGGGGGTGAGTTAAGCCTGTGCCCAAACCCAGCCCAGGGCTGGGAAGCTGCAAACTGGGAGCAGCCTGCGCAGGAGGCAGCCTGAGAAGAAAACTCTTGGCTGCAGCAGGTTTGCAAGGTTTGGAGTTGTCCTCTGTGCTGCCAGTCATGGACTGCTCCCTTCCCTTCAGCTCTGCCACGCAGCGCTCACTGCAGCAGGACAAGGAGCAGCTGGATCAGCAGAGGCGTGCTCGGCCCCACTCCCTCCACCCTGAGCGCGATGTGGCTGCCCAGCAGTCCTGGGTCGGGCGCAGGGAGCCCCTGCAGTGCCAGGATCTGCTGGTGCAGAACGCGCTCTTCACCGGGGACCTGGAGATGGTTCAGAAGTTCTTCACCCGGAGTGCAGCCATCAACCTCATCATTGAGACCAGGAGTGAGGAGCTGCGCTGGACCAGCAAGAAATTTGGTGGGTGTGCAGAGTGGGAACGCTGAGGGGAGGCTGTTAGTGACGCCTGTGCTGGGGTGGAGAGGCTGAGATGAAGGCCGCTTTGCAGGGGCGCCGGCTCTTCTCAAGCATCGTGGCACAAGGCTGCAGACCGTAGTGACTGAGTTGGGCTTTGGGGGATCCATCCTAGCAAGAGGCAACAGGAGGGGTGAGCTTTCAGATGCAGGTGCTGACACTTTTTGGATGGTGAAGGTTACTGAGATCCAGGATTTTTATAACTGTGTTTTGTATTGCTACAGTCTACTTAGGAAGAAAAATACAGATGTTATTTCCCTTTGCGTAACTGAGACCACTTATCAGAAAGCCATTAATTGCACGCTTTAATTCCTGCCCTGTGCTGGGCTGGCAGGCACTTCAGCAGCTCGCTTATGAAATCTGTGTCCCGGAGAAAACAGAGCAGCTTCTGTAAAACAGCGTCACCCAGAAGTGGATGTTATCACCAAAGATTCAAACTGTGAAAAACCCAACCAAACAGGTCTGTGCATCAGGCCCGACCAAAGATAAAAAGCACAAGGCATCAGACACACCTGAGTCTTCGGCTGTGTGTCCCTGAACTGCACAAACGGCTGCTGAAACGTGCCAAGCAATGACCTAAAATTAGAGCCCTGTGACCTGGCATTACTGAGGTTCCTCCCTGCTGGTATTTGAGCAGCCCTCAGGTGTCCGTGCGCAGTGACACCAACTCAAACACCTTTTGTCTCCCCTGTGGTGCTTTTAGACTTGGGGAACTCGGGCTCTTATAGGGTGCTTGTTTGCGTCTTTGGGGAAATTGAGGGTCCCACGAGGTGAGGCAGTGAACCAAGGGCTTCCCTCCTGTCACTCTTTCATGCACTGCGTTGTGCCTGGGCTGCTGGTGGTGAAGTCTGCACAGGCAAAGGATGCTTTAGGATGGCAGGATAGAGTACAGTCATGTATTTCCATTATTAGGAGGGTAAGGTTTCCCATTTTATACTCTACTCTGGTCTCCCGTGTCGCTGTTGTTGGTGTCAGTTTGCCTTGGCTGCATGATCTAAATGGCATGACACAAAATGAAACCTTTCAAGAAGTTTGGAGTGTTTGTGAGAATGTGCTCTGAACAAATCATGGTAGCAAGAAATGTGAGCAAAGTGCTCTTCTGAAACCAATGCAGGGGGAGGATGTGCTTGTGCAGCAAGTGTGGAAGGGAAAATGCCATCTCAGGATGAAAGGACAGCAGTGAGGAATGCCTGGTGATGGGATGTCAGGGGGATGGGAAAAAGCAGAACTTCAACTGTAGGAGCACTCAGCAAGGCTGAATTTCAAGGAAATGTAGGAAGAGATCTAAAGGATAATCACATTCTGTGTGTTCACTTGGCTTGTAGTGCTTCATTCCCCATCCTTGATCTACTTCTAATGCTACTTTGGCTTTGAGCTTCAATAAGAAATAACTTTCCTATTGCTTGTTTAAAAACCTGCCTGGTGCCACTGACTTGGTTGGAACCAGCAAAGAGGGGTGAGCGCAGCGCTGGACGGAGCCAGCAGCATGGCAGCTGCGTGCTGTGAGTGCACAGTCAGCTACACGGTGCTGCAGCGGCACAGGCAGCAGCGGGGTGACAGCAGGCACTGCTCCCTCTTGTCCTGTCGGTGATGTCCTGCCTCTGCCCTCCTCCTCTACCCCACGCGCTGCGGTGCTGCAGGGGTTCCCTGTATGGCAGCGATGCAGAAGCGCTGCTGCCTGGAAGGAGAATCTTCCCTTCCCTGTTGCACTACTGCAGGGTCACGAGGGTTCCCAAAATAGCAGAGAGATCTGAGCCGTTCCCAGCCCGAGCCAAGCAGGGCTGTGACATGTCCCTGCTCCCAGACAGGCGGTGCGGGGCACGGCGCGCTGGAGGGGCTGTGCCACAGGCCGTGGAGGCAGCTGGTCCGGCCGTGGCTCCGTCTGCAGGCTGGGTTCTGCATCATGGGCAGCCCCATGGGCAAAGAGGATGAGCGGCGGGAGCCCATCTGCACACGGAAGGCAGAGGGCCCAGCCCAGGCCTTCTGGCAGGCACTACTGGCAGGGGAGCGGGGGGTTGTGGCCGATCTCCTCAGCCACCCTGAGCACCAGCTCAGTCCCAGCGCGGTGTTTGACACCAGTGACCTGGAGGAGTGGAGGAACTACCGCTTCAATTTCCGTGGGCTGAGTACGAGGGCTGCTGCATGGCGCTGCTGGGCGCGCGCTCAGAGCTTCGCTTCTGCTGCAGGGCGTAGAACTGTGTGCTATGGGTTCTGCTTTGGCTGTGGAGAGGTGGGGATGGGAGTGAGTACGTGGGATGTGGCGGGGTGCCCCTGTGTGTGGTTGGGAGTGTGAGGTGTGCTCTGGGTACCCGGCCCTTGTATGGCTCCGTGGGAAAGCTCCTGGGTTTCCCCTCTGGACGCAGGAATTCAGGCTCGAGGTTGTGCTCCCATAGCCTGCTTCCATGCCCCTGTGCTGTCTGTGCAGCTGAGCTGGCTGCAGGGCTGCTGGTGCTCTCTGCAAGCTGTCGTGGATGAGGAGTTGCCACAGCTCTGTGCTGGGTCCTTGCGAAGGTTCTGTTTGAACCCAGGCCTATAAGAACAGCTGAGCGCATGCTGTCTCTGCAAGAAGAGGTAAGAGGGAAGCAGTCCTGAGCTGGGATGGGACACAGCCCTGCAGCTCATCCCAGAGGCAGCAGGGAGCATGATTGAAGGAGAGTTTTTCTTTAACAGCTACAGGCTGTGTGCCTGCAGGCTGCACCAGCTCAGCAGTGGTTCCAGCTGGGTCAGCATCTTTAGGAACTGGCAGCTTTCAGCTGCTCCTCTGCCACAGGCCCTGGATGACCATCTCTGCTGAGGCTTGCTTGTCTGTGCCATGCTCAGGGCTTTTCTTTGTGACAGCCTGCTCCAGCATCCATTTGTTTTGCTGCCTGGTCCTTCTTTGGCCGTGCCTCGTGCATGCCGCTCTCCCCAGCCACCCTGTTGCTCTCAGCCCTGCCTTTGCCCACCGTCTCCTCACCCGCTGTGCTCCTGCCAGCAGAAGTCTTGCGCTGCTCAGGTGAGCTGCAGATGAGAAGCCAAACCCTGGGAAAGGCCTTGGCCCTGGGGCTTCTCCTGCTCCTTGGAGCAGGCACAGCATGCAGCTTCAGCCAAATCCTGGCTGTCCTGTGCCCTCAGCATGCCAGGCCCAAGGCAGAGACTTTGGTAACTGGCAGGAAGAAGCTCCTTGAGGGAAAACCCCAGTCTCGGGAGGTTATATTACGTTCCCTTAGAACAGGGCAGCTCCAGAACCAGGGCTGGATGTGGCTCCCTGACTCCCCTTTCTCTGCAGGACTGTGGTCTCTGAGCTACGAGCAAGAGCTCACCACGCCACTACACATCACAGCCAGCCGGGGCTACGCAGACTGCCTGCAGCTCCTGCTGCTCAGGGGTGCTGCCGTCAACTTTGCACCGGGGGGTAAGACTGCCCTGCACGAGGCTTGTGTGGCGGCCAGCACTGACTGCGTGCGCCTGCTGCTCAGCTTTGGCGCTGACCCTGAGGCTGTCTCTGAGGATGGCTACAAGCCTCTGCATCTCTGCAAGAGTCCAGACTCCATCAAGTGAGTTCTGCCAAAGGGGAATAGGGGGATCTCCCCTGCTTGAGCCTCACCTTGTGTGGAGGGGATCCTTCCATACACCTGCAGGTGGGCTGGTGGATGCAGCCAGTTGGCTGATGCACAAGGTGGCTTGGCTGCATATTCCTGGGCCAGGGCCATCTCAGATGCCTGCCAGGTGACTGCAGGCTCTAGTTCTCAGAGCTGATGCAGCTGAATGTGGTACTGCTGCCTTGCTGCCTGCTGGCAGCGCAGAGCTGATGGGTGATGCTGTGGAACTTGAGGCATGCGTGTGCCGATGGATGTGGATGCAGACCCCGGGTGTACTGATGCTTATCAGGCACCTGTGGAAAGAAAGGAGGCTGGCAACAGAATCTCTGCTGCCCTGCTGTCCTGGCTGAAACCCACTGTTCCAGGCATGAGGAGCTGGGATTTGGGGATTCCTGGGAGTTGTGAAAGCCATGGGGTGGTGCAGAGAAGATATGGGGGTTGCAGGTAGGATAGAAGCTGTAGAGGAGGGGTTGTCACTGAGTCTTCTCGGCCCTCACAGGTGCGTTCAGCAGCTGCTGAAGCACGGTGCCCATGTGAACAGCCGGACAGAGGAGGAGGAGGACACAGCGCTGCACGTGGCAGCACGGCACGGCCTCCCCAGTCACGTCCAGCTGCTGCTGCAACACGGAGCAGAGCTGGAGGCGAGGAACGAGGAGGGGCAGACGCCGCTCAATGCTGCCTGTGCGCAGCCCCACTCGCCCCAGGACATGGAGCGCTACTACAAGGTTTGCCAGCTGCTGGTGGAGAGCGGTGCCAACGTCAACGCTGCTGACAGGGACCATCAGCACCCACTGCACTTGGCCTGCAAGAACGCCAGCGCTCAGATAGCAGAGCTACTGCTGGCCCGGGGCGCAAACGTCAACATCATGAATTACAGTGGCAACACAGCCCTGCACAACATCCTGCAGACAGCTGCCTACAAGCTGGAGCACCATCCTGAGCTCGTGGTGCGGACCCTGCTCAACTACGGGGCCATCCGCATCTGGCCTGGCTCCCTCCTCAAGGTGCGTGGGCTGGGAGTGCGGCGGGGAGGGCGGATGGTGACATCGGGACTGCAGCGGGAGCGAGGGTGATCCTGACACTGCAGGGTGTGCTCTGGGCTCGCTGGCTGGGCTGCTTCTTCCCAGGGCCTGGGGGAGAAGGAAAAGCTGCTATTGCTAAGGGATTTCCTGAAGCTTTCTCCCCGGGGCATGTTCTCCTGTAGGGTTCCACAGCACCCATCTGCTCGGCTGTATGGACAATCCCTGCCCAGTTTCCATAACTGCTGGCCTCAGGAAGCGCTGCCTTCCTTCTTCTCAGGTGCTGGTTCTCCTCCCTGGGGTGTATCCTCCAGCTCATGCTTCCTCTGTGAGACACCAGCAAATGAAGAGTTAAGTTCCTGTCTTAATTCCTGAGCAGCGCAATAATTACCCAGCCCGGAGATCAGCAGATTGCTCTCCCCTTTGGGAAAATACAGGAAAATCAACAATTAACACTAATTAATCTCCTATTAACGCCAGATAATGAGGATCACTCTTACAGCCAGAATAGACTCTGACAGCGGCTGCTGGCCTGGGCCATAGGGAGTGGGAACCCGGAGCCGTGGGGCTGTGCTGGGTACGGCCACGTGTGGGTGCTGTGCGTTCCCAAGTCTGTGCTGGCGTAAGAGAAACCGTCCCAGCTGTGTCTCTCGCACTTCTGGGTGCCATGAAAGCCTGGGCACGGCGCACAGCAGAGATCTGTGTCGCACCAAATGCGTATGATCCCTTTCTGGGGTCACAGGGGCACGGTGCTGGGACTCCAATTACACACAGCGCAGGCAGAGGATGTCTGCAGCCCCACCGGCACAGCGCATTCCCGGGAGCCCCACGGAGCTCCCATCGGAAGGGCTGTGCTTTGGTCCTGCTGCACACAGGACGGTGTCAGTCCCCGCCCCACGTGGCTCCTGCTCTGACCAGATGTGTGAGGAAAGCAGCCAGGCGCACAGCACGGGGGTGGAAGCACCGAGGCGGCTTTCTGTGAGGTGAGGGGGTGACCCACAGCACCGTGGGTCCATCCATGGGCTGCCTCCCACGCACAGGTGCTGCGGTACTGCAATGCCTGCCCGCGTGCCATCGAGGCGCTGATGAACTGCTACGACCACGTGCGTGTGTCTGAGGAGTGGGTGTCGGCGGTGCCAGCAGAAGTTGTGCAGGTGAGAGATGGGAGTCTGGGAAGTGCTGGGGGGCCCTGCAGGGCAGCGGGAGGGGAGGGGTGCAGCCGGGTGCCGGAGCAGAGGGGAACCACCTGGCTCAGCTCTGCTCCCATTCTGTGCGTCTCTGACCCTCTGTTCTCTCCCTGCAGAAGTATCCCCGTTTCTACCAGTCGCTGTTCTCCCTGCAGCAGAGGCCCCGCTCCCTGCAGCACCTGGCGCGCTGTGCGCTCAGGGCCTTCCTGGAGGGCCGGCTGCTCCCAGTGCTCTCCCAGCTGCACCTGCCCAGCGCCCTGCACCGCTTCCTGCTGCTCAGCTTCGAGGACGTTCTCTACTGAGTGCGTGGCCCTACATCCCACTGCGTCTTCCTGTGCAGATTTTACGTCCGTCCCGCCGATCCCTTCCCTCTTGCTGCACTCTGCCAGTGCCTCTGCTGTGCTGTCCCTGCCATCCCTGTGTGCTGCTATGGAGTGCTCCGTGCACCCACACTAACCACGACGAGCTCCAGACTCACCACGAAAAGCAAGAGGTGAGGCTCAGGGCATTTTGTGGATCGGGGAAACGTGCTGGACTGATCTCAGCTTTGTTGTAGACCATCCGCCTTCCTATCCCAAACCTACAAATTCTAACCAGACCCAGGCTGCTCTGCTGTCACAGACATCTGTTGGATCTTATCTTTTGTCATGTTTACAGTCTGTACACAAGGCTTTTTGAAATAATCACTAATAAATGCCAGCCTACAACTTCATGCAGACTGCATGTCCCAGCTCAGTGTGACAGCTGTGCACAGCAGCTCATGTACTCAGCCCTATGCATCCGTCTGCTCCTCTGAGGACCAGGGACACAGGGTGCTGGACACAGAGCTGAGGCTTCCTGAATGCACTCTTCCCATGCAGGTGCAGTGTCTGGATTTGCCAGGCCTTGCAGCTTAGGGCAGTGCTTGTGCCAGCTCCAGGGCTGTGGGGCGAGCAGGAACTGTGCCCTGGTCACAGAGCAGCCTGCCCCTGTGCCCCCAGCCACTGACAGCCCAGTGCAGGGCCACGCACAGCTCATGCTGCACTGTGAGAAAGGTGAAGGTAGCATCTGCTTCTGTGATTTTTAAGTCAGTGCTGTCAAGGCTAACCAGCTCTTAGCTATTTGCTGGAAGCTAATTCCATCCTGACACTGCCTCAGGGAGTGTCTAGGCTGCTGCTGCCTGGCAGTCTGTGCTAGGACAGCGCTGTGATCACTCCTCTTTGTGCAGTGATCTTCTGAAGCCTCTGAATATCCACACTGGTCCCAGGGCACAGGGATATGCAGAGCTGAAAGCTGAGCAGTGGGACAGGCCTCTGCCTCTGCCTGGGCACAGAGCGTAGCTCTGCTGCCTGTCTGCGCAGCCAGTCCGTGCTGCTCTGAAGTAGTGAGCCTGACACGGTGAGTTGTGGTGTGCCATTCCTTGTGTATTTGCACCAGGGACACATCACACACAGCACGGTTCCTAACAGGATACAATATGGATGTGTGCTCTTAGGCTCACAGCGTGTGCCAGGAAGCTGGCTGCAGCAGTCTGCATGCGCAGGTAATATGGTCACAGCGTAGAGATGATGTAACCCAAAAAGGGTTGACAGCTTGCTTTATGGCATCAGTGGGCAGGGAGAGGAGGTGATTTCCCACAGCTGCCTACAAAACAGCAGGAGGAGAGCAAGGGAGTGAGAGCTTTGGAATACATGGGATAACAGCCCTGCTTGTAGCATGCTTCAGGAGTGCATCTGCCTTGAACCAAAGCTGGAACCCAGCATGAAGTCACCACCTCCCTGCTGGCTGAGCTCACATGACTGCTCAGGATGATTTGTTTATGGGAGTGAGTCCCATAACCTAATTCTTGCAATTCGAACCACTCTTTATAGTGGTTTATAGTTTGCTTTTTGGTATGATGTATCTGTGGTTGGGGAAGGACAAAACAGGAAGGTCTGTCTCGTGGTGATGGTGTGGATTTGAGTTGCCTTAAGCTGGCTGGACATCTTTGGTATGGAGACAGCCTATAGGGCAGTGCATGTGGGGTCTTTTTTTCAGTTTTGGCTGAGTCGAAAAAGACCACAACACTCATCCAGCTCCAACCCCTGCTGTGTGCAGGTCGCCAACCAGCAGCCCAGGCTGCCCAGAGCCACATCCAGCCTGGCCTTGAATGCCTGCAGGGATGGGGCATCCACAGCCTCCTTGGGCAGCCTGTGCCAGTGCCTCACCACCCTCTGGGGGAAAAACTTCCTCCTCATATCCAACCTCAACCTCCCCTGTCTCACTTTCAAACCGTTCCCTCTTGTCCTATCACTATCCACACTTTCCAGTGCTGTCCTGCAGTAATGTATGTTCAGTAATGTGTACTGAGCTATTAAGATAATATCATTTTTGTGAGGCCAGTGAGGCCAGTGGAGGCCTGAATTTAATTGTTCTACTTTGTCCGTGGTATTTCTCACCGCTGTTAGACTTCAGGCCCAGCCCCATACCACTTCTGCTGGATCTGCCCTGCATCTCAGTGCTGAGGGCAGTGCAGACTGAAAGAGTTCAACCTACAGAATATCTATCTCTGTTTCTGCAACCAGAGGAGCACACAGCGCCCCTGCACATGTGGACAGCCCAATTCCAGGAGCTGCCTGCCCTCTTTGGGCACCTGCTGTGATGCAGGAGCTGCAATGAAACTGGCTCAAATCTGATCTCAGTGTCACACGGAGCTGCTGACCGCTGCTGCACCAGGTGCCAGGAATTCCTCCTGGGCACAGGCAGTTGTTCGGCTTCAGCATTTGTCTCTACTTTTGGGCAGAGCAAAGGGAGGCACCCTCGTGACTGGCAGAGTAATGCGAGCCCATGGCTGTGCCCAGGAACAAAGCTGTCCCATTTCCAAGCAGAAGTTTCCATCCCAGCCGCAGCTGCTGGGCGTCACTCTGCCCTTCTCTCAAAATATTGCCTATCCCTTCCTCCATCGTGTCCCCTTCCTTTAGCTAAGGGTCAGCTTCCACTGATACCAGCTCTGGTGATGCTGTAACTCAAGTATGGCGCTGTCTGGTTCTGGGCCCCTCACAGCCAGGAAGACATGGAGCTGTGCAGTGTGTGCACAGGAGGGCAGTGCAGCTGGGATGTCAGGAGCACAAATCTCACGGGGAGCAGCTGAGGGAGCTGGGATTGTGCAGCCTGGAGAGGCTCAGG
>NW_024885423.1:0-9869 GCF_019232065.1 Centrocercus urophasianus
GCCCTGCCTGTGGCAGTGGGGTTGGAGATTGATGATCCTTGAAGTCCTTTCCAACCCTGGCCATTCTGTGATTCTGTGATTCCAGAATAATCTTATGTAGATTAAGACAGAAGTATACAATGAAAATGGTTTACTGTCTCTTGCTTGGATAATTTAAACTGATTTAAAGTAGTTGCAAGTTATTAAAAAAAACAACTTCATGTTTTCTGCACAGAAAATTTTGTCAGGGAGAGACACTGGAATTCAAAGTGCAGTTCAGTGTTTATGATAGAAAAAGATGTCTCTTCAAATAACAAGACAGCGAGCATATTGCAGAACATCAGACTTGCTGAAATAAAAACAACCCAACAGCTATACTTTAGTACACTTGCTAACTTCCAAAATCAGATTAAGTTAGTCATTTCTTCTCTTTTCCTAATTCTGTGTAATACACTCAAACTAGTGCAACTTTGATACCATTCAAGGATAAGTTTGTTAGCACATTAAATTAAGTTTAAATTTATACACTTTTTCCAACATAAACAAATAATCCAAATATTTTCATCCAGACAATGTGATTTTCAGTTAAGGAAATAGAACATTCTGTAAGAATTTAAATCCACAATGTGACTTGGAATATTTTTATAACACATTGCCAACTTAAAGTCAACCTCATATTTGGCTCTTTTTTGCTTACACTCTTTCCAAGTAATACCAACAATAATACGTAAATGCATGATGGCACAAAGAAGGTCTTTCTGGTCACTTTGTTCCTTTTTCATACTGAGTAGCATTTTGTTTCTGTTCAGTGTTCACTGACTTAACCAAGTCCAGGAGTAATATGTAAAGCTAGGAAGACAATGGAGGACTATATGCAAACCCAACACTCACTGCACCCAGTCAACTTGCAGAGAAGGACATAAATTGGTATACTTTATGATGGCTGTTCTTCAGAAAAGAGTTGGAACTTCTCACACTAGATTGTGAGCATCTGAGATTGTACATACCCTCAAACAGAGATCTTAGTATAGGATCAGGGTAAATTAACTGAACCAAAGCTGCTAAATTATTTCATTAAAACCCCCTAGAATCTCGTAAATGGAAATGCCTTTGACCATTACTGACCTGAGCTGCATTTTACAAGTGAGCTGTTTGTGATGGGATCTCCTGATCATTATTAATTTCCTGAGTCATACCATTAAACTGCAGGCATCTTTCTTCTTTTTCCCTTATAATTAACTGCATAAGAGTTCTAATAGTGCTCTCACTAAGGACAATAGCAAAACTCCATCAATTTAATGAAGTTTATTGCTTTTTCTGTTTGTGATCTCCCCTTTTACAGAATAGTTAATAGATCTTTTCTGACAATGTGAATTTACATCAATTAGCTGTTAAAAAGACCCTCAAAACCAAAAAAATCTTGAACAATTATACTTGCAAAAAAAAAGCATCTTTTTAAAAAAGAAACCTATTTTGGCTAAGTTTTCTCTTCTAGATTTTTACTAGACTTGTTTCTGCCATTTCAGTTTAGTGCTACTGTTAACTTCAGGCACAGAAATGTTGTATCACCACACATACAAAGAATTAACCACCCAGAAGTGGCATTGCAGGGGCTTCATATTCACCAAGGCCTGTGGCTATCGCAAGACTCATCTTAAACATGGAGTGTTTCCATGATTGCTGGAACGATTCAGGGCACACCTATAAATGTGCATAATCTAATGGATGAGGAGTAGAGTGTTCAGTATTTTGATTTCTGGTCTCCGTTCTACATGTCCCTTTCATTTCAAAATTGTCTTCATTGTGTTTAATTCCCCATATCTTTATACTCCGCACATCTTCAGCTTTATTCCAATTTCATTATTCACGTGGAGAACTGAAAGTTAAAGCCTGACTTTGATCTGAGATGTCATAACATAAATAGATGCAAATACTTTTTTGGTGATCACAATCTGTCTGTAAATCTCCTGTTGAATCAGAACTAAAAATAATCATGTTCCGTGTTATTTGGCATAATTCATCTCTTCACTTTCATACTCTGGGAAAACAGGAAAACGCTGCTAGCTATTAAGAATCTCAAAGCTAGTTCGCTATATACCTCAGTGCCGTGGGATGGCAAGGAGGATTCTGAGCTCTATTTTAATGTGTTTATAAAAGGTAGAATTTTGTTCTCTTTGTTTACTTTTCTCAACAAAGAGAGAGTATGAGTCTATCTGATAAAGTTTGCCAGAATTAGCCCACTCAATTCACCTCTTTTAAAGGAGTATTTCTTTAGGTTGTAGAGATGAGGGTGCAGCCTAACTATTTTGTTTCATTATTTGCTTTATCCTGGAAGCTGTATCAGTTCAGTATAATACTTTTCTTTCTCTACTACATCCTAACGTGTAATGGCAGCAGCAGTATGTGATTAATGGTTTTAGAGATGATTGTTGAAATCCTAAATACTATTAAAATAGTCAACCTAAAATCTAAAAATGATACTATTGAGCAAAATCCCTCATAAAATATTTTTCAAAATGCACAGATTTAGCTGTGGCAAACTAAACAGAAGACATAATGTTGACTATAGAACATGGACCTCACCTTTCAGTCATTTGCATTAGTCAAGTCACAGAAGGTTCATCACTTTCTACATAAAACATATTCTATTACGTAAAAGTTATTCAGTATGCGACAAAAATATATCTTATATAAATAAAAAGCATAGGAACATTTTAAAAAACAATCTTCTAGTACTAGAATAATCTCAAAAATGTTGAAATTTAGATCTACAAGGATAGATTTAGGCCAAAGATAAGTACCTAAATTCTTCCTACATTGAAAATGGGTCTTTTTGGTCTTAAGAATGGGATTTATAGTCACAAACACAGTGAACAGATAGTCCACTCAAGCCAACTGGCAAGCACTCATGTACACTTCAAATCACAGGGAGTAGGTTCAAAATACACTTCAGATTTCCTGGATAAATCCTTCTGGAATAGACATCTGTTACTTAGGTACAGCAAACTGATAATTTCAAGGTTTTCTTTTCTTTATAAACCATCATATGAGTGTAGAAATTGAGAATTCTGTTTCCTCCTCAGTCTAAGTGGCTTTAAACCACAAAATTCCCTTCTGTTAGAGTGTCCTCCCCCAACAAATATAGACTCGAATGGGGCAAATGTGTTCTCACCCAACTCTGCAGCAAAAACACTGTCATGAATGCACAAGTTGCATGACACTGAAAAGAAAATACCCATGGAGGATCATGATGCCCAGTGACACAAATGTATCCCAAGGTTTCTCCTCTTTCACCAGATCTGTTTACAAATTTTGCAAGAATCATTAAATAAATATACATTCAACTGATTCTTCCATCAATAAAACAGTCAAATTACAGATAGAATACCACAGAGAGAATAACACTATCGCACAAGATTTCACAAAAGTTCAAGATTTTAGGTACATATTAGCCAATCTCTGGAGACAGTTTTTGAATGTTATGGTGAAAGCACACTTTCCTGAGAGTTCCTAGTTTGGATGATCCTGTATCAAGTCCCTCGCAGATTTGTAAAATACTAATATTTAAGTGTCTCTTTCCACTGCAGATATCTGTGGCTTTGAGCCGTACTGTGTTTCTGTTTTAATACCTACAGATTTCTTATTTGAGAACAATGTGCAAAGATATTCAGACAATTGCTCCACAGATTTTCTACGTAAATAAACTTTGGGCTTGAAATTTTGTGATGCCAGGATTTCTCACAACCTTTGTATGCAACAGTGCAAAACCATTCATCTCTGGCAAGCCCATCTTCCAAAGTAATCAGAGTAGTCAGTTTTATATACAAGCTGGACACTGTGTCTGCGATTTTTTATTTTATTTTATTTTATTTTTAGAGACAAAGCTAGCAATCTTTGGGAAAAAAAAAGAAAGAAAAAAAAAAGAAAGAGATGTAACAGAACTTGAACCTAATTGGATTTCATTGAAATTGTCTACCTATTTATTATACAAATGTCCCAGTACATAAACCTGAGGTTTGAAAAGCTCAGCAAAAGCACTCAATATTAAGTCAAGGACATATTAGACACTAGAAGAGATCTTGCACTCACGTTTATGAAAATACTTCATCTATACAAAAGAGGCATTGAAGGCGATAGCAAGACACAGCCAATACAAGCAGGTTTCAAATGAAGTGCTTTTTATCAGTCATCACTGAAATGAAATAGAGCTTCTTGCTATCCTATTCAATAATGTGGTTTCTGATCTGGTGTCCACTTTAAAGTGATATTATCAGCTGTGATTACCTACATGGGTTATGACTGTAAAAACAAAACTGACAACAGAGTCCAGATTCACATATAAAATGTTTCATTGTTCCAGAGAATCCATTTAGTTATTTCAAAAGTTTACCAGTAATGGTGTAAGAGAGCTTTTGTTTTCTGTGATTCAGATAGAGAGCATGGAAAATAAAATTATCAAGCTATCAGATGTCAAGAATGCAATTAAAATCTTCACCTTCAGCAACGGCAACAGGATCACTGCTGAATATATCCAACTAAGCAGGACTCAAAGCACTGCTTGTATGTTTTGATGATACAAGAACAAATCTTTAACTTACATACAGTATCACTAAGCTCTGTGAATTTTCTGTCAAGGATTAAAGACAAAATTGATAAGATGGGGAACAGCAGGTTTCAAGAGACCCACCTCCTTCTGAAAAATACATAGTTTTCATAGATGAGTTTTGCTTAGCCTTTTCTATAAGGTGATAAATGCATGCTCTAAACCTACACAGGATCTATCAGTACTATCTAGTGATTAGAAATGCTGCAATTGCTCTGAAGCAAGAAAAGAACAAATTTTTCATTTCCAGATTGACTTGTGGTATGCTTTCACCTTCATCAGCACATTTTCACATTACTGATGGAATACATATAAATTTATACTGTTGGAGGACTTGCACTGTTCCATGAAAACAAATTCCTGATGGATTTTCTGGATAATTTACAGGTTTTTTGTTTTTGTTTGGTTGCTTTTTTGTTTTGTTTTTGTGGGTTTTTTTGTTTGTTTTTTTTTTTGCTTTGTTTTATTTATTTTCTTTTTTATTTTTATTTGTATTTATCACAGAAACATAGGGTTTGAAAGGGACCTCTGAGTGCATGAAGTCCAACTCCCTGCTACAGCAGGTTCTATACGGTAGGTTGCACAGGAAAGCATCTGTGTGGGTCTTGATTATCTCCATGGAAGCTATTATCTCCATAGAGCTAGCATGATAAAATCAGATCCTTTCATCTGACAAATAATTAAAGAACAAAATGGAAAATTGTCATTCATTACCCTGCTCCTTTATTTCATGCAAACTTTTATCTGTGAGCTTCTCAACCTTTATTTATTTATTTATTGTGGAATTACACAGGTGTGCTCCCTTCTCATTCATACATTCATTGTATTTCCTTTAAGAAGATGTGATACCAAATACATTGAATTTCTGTCTTTACTTTTCAAAATTTCAGGTCTCCCAGGAATTTGACATTATAAGAAATGTAATACAGTGTTGGTGCTCAGCATTTTAGGGTATTCGAGAACTTTCACAACATTGTATTCAGGCAGTGAATGTAAATAAAGTTACTCATCACGTAGTAGTTGTTATCCACAGAAGATCCTGAAGCAGCTCAAGCACTTTAGTGAACATGGCTTTGGCAGAGTTTTGTTAAGAGTTAAGCAGTATAATTCAACACAAGACATTCAAGAAATCTTCAGCTATTTGAAAGAGGGCAAAGACTTTGAGAAGCCAATGTGGATTTTCTTTTTCCTCTGCTGTTGGATGCCAAAAACTTAGGATGACTGAATTTGCAGGATTAATATGGAGATTAATACACAATTGTGGAGATTCACACAAAAAGAGATGTCCAATCCTGTGCACTGCCATGCTAATTTGCAGTCTTTCTGACAAAACAAATCCTATGTAGCTTGCATTTTATTATTTATGGCATAAAACTTCGATTAATGTCACATTGCCTTTCTTTTCTTTCCTTCCCATATTCTATTAAAAGCTCTCCCTTTCTCTGTGCCTGTCTGACTAATTTTATATGCTGTATCTTCACAGCATATAAAGAGCACTTAGCAGTATTGTTCAAGGCCTCCTTATGACTTTTTACATATGTGTCCAATAAATACAGTTTATTTCTTTCAAAACCAACTTACTTTAAAGCTGTAAAAACAAGACTGAGATTGTATTCAATGGAAGAATAAATTTAAATTGGGAAGCTTTTCTTGAAACACATAGTCAGAAAATATATTGACATTACTCTATCTGCCTCCTGGGGGTGATTTGGATTGTGTTTTCTATATGAATTAAATACTGACTAAAATAACTATTCTCCTATCTGTCCATGAACGGCTACAGTGCAGAAACCAATTATAAGCAATTGAAATTAACAACTTAGCATCCATATGTCACACAAACAATTCCTACTAATGTTAGTGGAAATGCTGTAGCAGTGTAGAAATAGGCTGATGCAAGAACCTTAAATTGTGGTGCAAAAAAAACCAAAACAACACAACACAACTTAATTACATTGGAAGAATAAAACTATAGGCCTGGTTCTTCTTCCTTTGTAATGATTTGAATTTCTATGATTTCTTCACAGCTTATGCCACTAGCAATTAGACTATTGCAAGAAGTTGCAAGAACAAAAGCACCGTTTACTTCAGAAGGTAAAGCTTACTATAAACCAGTTCAATATTTAGCAATGTTTAAACTTTTTTTTCCTAAACAGAAAAGGATCAGTTCTTCTGATCAAACTGGTGTCTGGCAAGTTGCATTTTTATTGCATGTTATTAGAGATTAGTCTAAACAAAAGGGTTTCTGAAAAAATTTACTATGGAGATCTGAGGTTTTATGGACTAGGCTGTATTTTAGTACTATTTTGAACTGCGTTACTGCATTGAGAAAAACAAACAAACAAACAGAACAATAATGGACGAAAGTAGAAGATAAATAAGAAAACAAAGATAAGGAGAAGATAAAATATGAAAATGAGGAGAATTCAGCACTGGCAATAATAAAAAAAAAAAAGTAAAGAATTTAAGAAATAAACGAACGTAAAGACATTAAAAAAATTACAATCATTTATGCCAAAATGTTATTTTTTTCCAAATCCTATTTCTGACAATATCTCCAGTAGAAGGTCTATTACACCAGAGTGTGCCTAAGATCTCCAGGACAGTGTATTGTCCAAGATATCCAAAGCTTGGGACTCAAAGTAGGCTTATATGTAGACAATTGTATGTTAGAGCTACTGTTGGATCCAACCCTCATGCATTTATCTAATACCATTTAAAACCCATTAAAATTTCTGACCTCCACAACATCCTGTAGCACTGAGTTTTATAATTTTATTAAGAGTCATGAGAAAAAAGTACTTCCTTTCATTTTTCCCTAAGGGAAATGGGGACAATTGAAAAGGCAATGTGTTTACCCGTTAGTGGGTGATGATGCTGTGGGAGGCACTTGCAAATCTGCACAAAGGAGATACTGAATCTGACCATAATTTTACAGCAAGCAATGTGAGGGGGCGGTTACAGCACACTCTGAGGACTGAACTGAATTTTTACAGTGGAAAGAAAGCAGAGAAGTCCATGATTGTAACATGTCTTCTAGTCTCTGCTGCTGTCAATACCCTCTCTTCATTTCTGTGAACCACAAACCAATGCCAGATGTTTATCCATATGCATTCAGTGAGAAATTTTAGTCACTGAAAAAAAAAAAAGTTATATCTCATGTAAATTCTATAGAAGAGCTCCAGACTGATATTCAGATACATGAACAGGAAATTATATGGATCCTAGAGGCAGACCAGAACACAGCCTGTGGTATAGAAAGCAGCATGTTTTCATATGCTGTGGTTTGTGCTTTTTGAAGTGGTCATGTTATGAGCTGAAAACATCCACATGTTTAGAGAGTAAACATGCATGTAAGACTTCTGGTAATGAATTTCTACTTTGAAGAGTGTGTGTTGCTAAATGGACAGCTACAGTCTGACACCCTCACACCTTTCCCTTTTAGGAAAAACCCACAAAACTAACAATAGTGCTACTTCTCAAACTTCTTCCTACGTTTCTGTTCACCAAATACAAAACAAACATTCTGTATTTCCTTTTTCAATGCCCAAATGATTAAATCTTCACACTGTAAGACTGCTAATCACAGAATTTGAAAATTGTCACTGCTTAACTGGTTAAGAACTTTTCAGATAGAGAACAGTCATTTGAGGCAAGAGTCTAAAGAATTAAGGCAGCAGCAGCGCTTTGAAATGTAAAAGCCATTCTGCAAGCCTTGATTTTCAATAAAAATATTGTCCTTCACCGAAGTACTTAGTGCCTCTGTGGAGCAGATGATTAAGACTTTTCCCGGGCTTGGAAGGGGAGGCTAGATTACAATGCATCAAGTATGAAATTCTGGCTTTACAGCTTTTGGCTGAATGTAAATCTTCTAGTAAGTAATAGATAAAATATGAGCACTGCAAGTAATTGATGAAGAGGGAGACAGAAATATTACTCTGTGTTTCCAACCAATGGCTACTGCTTAGACTCACTCTAAGAACCTGGGGGCCTGGAAAGCATAAAATAATGGTAAATAGTTGCAGCTGAAAAACTCTGGTGTTTAGGAATGCACACTTGGCGGTTTCACATTGTCATTCATTTATGTTTTGCATTACTTCATGCAGTTCAAATCAGTTCGGAATTCTTAATTTCTGTAGAAACATGTATTACTAGATATCCCTCTGCTAAACAACTGGCAGGGGGTGGAAGAAGAGAGAGGTAAGAAACATATGTTATTAACCTGATTTCTGATTTTTTATTCTATCTGTCCTTGTTTTTTTATTAATATTTGATAAAGAAATGTATAACAATGTCAGCAAAAATTCACATAAACTACTTGTCAAATCAGAAAAAAGTTTTCCATAGGCTCAACAGCGGAAAGGAATCCACAGGTGTTTGTAAGAAACCGAAGTGCAGTTCAGTATACTTAAACACCAAGAAGTTAGGGATGATAAAACATTTGCACTGAAGTTACTTCTTATACTATAACTACATAGTCTTCACACAAACTGTAATTACTCCATCTATATACAAATATAACTCTTCTGGGGCAATGCCTCTAAATTAATTATCACGCATGGAAGTGAGTACAAAATTTTCACCTGAAGTGAAAAAGATAGTTCACAAGTGTGACTGGTCAAATGCAAAGTCTGCTGAATGACAGTAATCTCACACCAATCACGCCAATAAATCTCCAATGAGAAAGAAAAAGGGAAAGTTTCATCCATGAAAAGGCAGGGAGACATTTACTAATAGTGAAGAACAAGTGATGTTAGAATCAAAGAATTATAGCTTATCCTGAACTGCAAGGTACCTATGAGGAATCAACTTCACACAGCAACCTAAAAGTTAAACTGTATACTTAAGATCACTGTCTCAACATTTCTTGAACACCAACAGGCTTGGGCTACATTTTGAGGTAGGTTTATGTTATCACCTGAACAACTGAAAAGAAGCCTCAAAGAAAGTGAAGGAAAATCTCAGTTGAGAGGAATAACATAGCTAGTTTTTCAAGATAGAATTGGAAGAAATGAGTTTGATAACATGGAATCAAAATGTACACTTCAATAAGACTTCAAGAGACAGTGCTGTGAAGACTTATTTGCATCAGCAGCATACAGTCAGTATTCAAATTACATGTTCTGAAAGGATCTCTCCAATGGAAAGCTCTCAAGGGTCTCCAACAATGGCCTTTCTGACTGACATTATTCCAGGCTGTTCACAGAATCACAGAGTCATAGAATGGCCAGGGTTGGAAGGGACTTCAAGGATCATCAATCTCCAACCCCACTGCCACAGGCAGGGC